>NC_044984.1:58165410-58465410 GCF_008728515.1 Papio anubis
ATACATACAGGGCAAACTGAACTTCTGGAGGAGCCTGATGAAGCCCCGTCACTTCTGGGCAGCGTCGCATGTGACTCAGTTATTGAGAGCACAGACTCTGGAGTGAGACTATCTTAGTTCAAATTCTTTTATTTTTTTGAGACAGAGTCTTGCTCTGTCACCCAGGCTGGAGTGCAGTGGCACAGTCTCGGCTCACTGCAACCTCCACCTCCCGGGTTCAAGCGATTCTCCTGCCTCAGCCTCCCAAATAGCTGGGATTACAGGCGCCCATCACCACTCCAGGCTAACTGACCTCATGATCCGCCTGACTCGGCCTCCAAAACTGCTGGGATTACAGGTGTGAGCCACCACGCCTGGCCTAGTTCAAATTCTTCTTCTGTCACTTTGCTGTCTGACCTTGGGCAAGTTTCTTAACCTCTCTGTTTCAGTTTCCTCACGTTTAAGGCAAATAATAGTTCATATTTCACAGGATTATTCCAAAGATTAAATGTGTTAATAAATTACAGGGCTTACAATAGTATCTAATACGTAATAATCACTATAGAAATCTTGTTGCTATTTTCTTATTTTTAGTGTTACTTAACTAAGTACTGCAACATCTTCCTACAAGCAGTTCTCCTTTTTCTGTTTCTAGTTCTGTCTCTTATCCCTCCATCATGTACCTGCCCACAAATGCCTTACCGATACATTCTTTATATTAATACGTTCAATTCAGTTTTAAGCTAGCCTGAGACTCATTCTGTCTCTTGAAGGAACTTTGCCTACCACTACTCATAATCATCATATGTTGATTTATAGTGTAATCTCATAGGACAATTTTATTTTTAATTTCTTAGGAGGAACCTTACTTCTACTCAGTGTGGCTTTTGCTCATCCCCCAAAGACTGCCTTCAGAATCCTATCATTTCTCTGTATAGTCATTACCACAGGCTATATAAATGTCTACCCATTTGGTAAAACAAAAGGTAGATCCTAAATTATTAATTGTTATCAAGATTCGATTATAACATCTTCAGTGAGCATCTGCTGCTGATGAAAGAGTTGAACTTATTTCCAAAGATCATGATAGAATAAAACATGTTGGATGGCATTTTTAGAATTTCCAGACATTACTTTCGTAAGAAGTTAGCTCACTATGAATGAAAGCATTTATAGATAACATTAATGGTTAATGACATGACATTTATTTAGGTCAAATGCTGGAGCATAAATCAGTGCAGATCCCAAATAAAATTTTCATTGGTAAACAAAGACAAAACAGTTTTTCAAAATGCCACATTTATTCTTTTAATGTTAAAATATCCTTTAAAAAACAGTAGTGATAGTGAAGGCCAATGCTTATGAAAAGCTTACTATGCGCCAAACATATACACTTAATAACTTAATTTGTTTAATCCTTACCACAACCCAGTGAAGTATCATTGTTTACATTTTGCAAGTTAGGAAACTAAGACACAAAGAGATTAAATAACTTCCCCACAGCCACAAACTAATAATTATAACAAATAACATCTAACATTTACCTAGCTCTTACTATGTTTGAGACTCTATTATTCAGTGCTCACAGGGATCCATGAGGCAGGTACTGTGCTTACCTCGTTTGAGCACTGAAAGGCTAAGTACCTGGCGTGAGGTTACGTACTTCTAATTAGTGGGTAAAGCCAAAAGTCAAGCACTACACTCTTGACTAAGGGACTATTCTGAGTAAGAGGCAGTCGGGATTTTTATTTTTAATGTCTTAAAAAGTTGATGATTCTGTATTGGTCCCTAAAGATCATTTTCAGTTTTTTGTAGTAAGTGGAATTTTGAAATCTAAGAACTGATGAACTAAGCAGTGTCCTAGAGTAGCAACTCTGAGTTCACACTTTATCCAGTGTAATATTTAGAAACCTTGTTTTAAAAATGCACTATTTTGATATATTTTTGGTTTGACAGAAGACAGCTGCTGAAACTCTTTCTCTCTCATCACTCCTGTTCAGCCAAAGTCTCACCCAAACCCATGTAGTCAAGATAAAGAAATGAGAAATTGCCAGCTCTTGGCTCTTATGCCTCTTCAAAGATTAATGAGTACTCAGGCTGCTTAGAAGGCATCCAGCTGTGGGTGAGATTTGCTTCCAGCCTGGCAGAGTAAACACTGAGGCCCACAGTCATGTCCCAGCTCTGCTGCTGGCATGCTATGAGATTTCCCAGCCTTCTGGGGTCTTACTGTCTTATTTTAAAATGGAAAGAATCCTGAGTCAACAGCAACATTGAAGTAGTTGCTGTGTTCCAGGGGCTTTTACAGATATTAGCTCAGTGAATTTTAATCCTCACAACCACCCTGTGCAGCTGGTGGTATTACTCCCATTTTGCAAATGAAAACCTTGATGTTCTGAGAGAGTAAATGACTAGTAAACAGTAAAGATGGGATTGAGCCATGGTCCTTCCTTTAACACGATAGATTAATCCACATCATCTAGAAGTCACCTCCAATATTAAATATACTCGATTCTATAATTTCATGTTGAATTATTTTCTTTTTAAGAGATGGGGGTCTTGCTATGTTGCCCAGACTGGAGTGCAGTGACTGTTCACAGACAAGATCATAGCATACTACAGCCTCGAACTCTTGGGCTCAAGAGATCCTCCTGCCCCAGCCTTCTGAGTAGCTGGGAATATAGGTATGCAACACTGGCTGGCATCATGCTGAATTCTTAAATGGAGTCATTTTTAGAAATTCTTATCAATGCTTTGGGTCTAGAATTTTTTTCCTAATCTGCTACAACCCAGTTATAACCTCATCTTGACTTTTAAATGTTTTTAGATTTTAATATCCTCTTTATAGTAATTTAATTATAATTTTGCCATAATCCCTGTTAACTGTGATTTAACTTTTGCACATCTGATGTGCCCAATTCTTGATTATCTTTCAATGTTTTTAATTTTTTTAACTGTGTGACTTTTCAGGGTTATGTTTACTACTTAGTGAATTTTAGGCACAGGGTGCACAGTGCATGTATATACTTGAAGGGTTCTCTGATGCTTTTGCTTACACAAACTAAATTAATAGCCCCCTTTTGCTATACTCATAATTATGAAAAAAAGAGAAGTGCTGCAATAAAAGCATACCTGATGCATGAAATTATAATAGAAGCAAATAAAAAAGAAAACCTTTTCTCCCCTAAATCTAATATATAATATTTCTACAATAGACATTCATCTCTTGGTGATACATTTAAGAGATTTTATATACTTAGGAAACTAAAATTGCCTTTAGCTACAGGTAAGCTGCCTAAATAGCAGTAGAAATGGAGAGAAGTGGGGTGGAAAACAAATATTTACAACCAAAAGGAATAACAACTTAGCTGTCTTTGAAAAGATAAATTTGATTCATATGGGATAGTATTATATTATTTTCTCTTCAGAACACAATTTGTCATAGAATGGATCATAAATAGTCTGAATGAACACTGAATAATTTTTTTAGATTATCGCCCTTACCTAAAAAGAACTTTGGGATAGATAAAAATTAGAACATCAAGTAAACAACTTCTTACAATACTGAAGCCTACTTAATAAGAGAATTGCCATTGCTTGAATCAGTCATCGGCTGATGACTCATCTCTTAAATTAGGCCTCAACTACAGAGCAAAGAGATCCTTGCTTGGAGGGTTATGTATGATATAAGAGAAAGGAGGTCGCCATCAGTGAAAGGTCTTTCTTGTAGCCTTTAAGTGATAACTTTTCATGTTACTGGTACACTCCAGTAGGATTTTCTGGGGCCAGCTAAATCCACCTAGCATGAATTCCAAAATGCCACATCATAAGGTAGACTATTCACAGTTGGAGGTCTAGCCCTTACTCCCATTTCCTCTCTCTATTGATGTGTAGCTGCTGTAGGACACTCAGATCTCTATTATAGTCCACTCTGCTCTGTTCATTACCCAAGGAAATGGTTTCTCCACAGTTCTTGTTCTCAGTTTCTTACTAAGTTGTCAGTCATATTGCTTAAAACTTTGACCACCAAAATATCATTGCTCCCTAGCTTGGGAAAATGTATTTATACTGGCATTAAATGTATAATTCTTCAAAATTAAAATATTAAATAAATTGAGAGATCAAAGTATCCATTAATTCATTTTCTACTAAATAATTGTTGAGCACCTCCTAATGTTTAATTTCCCCTTTCCTCCTTCCTAGTCTATGGAAATGGGCATTAGTATCTCCTTGCAAACTCAGACAAACTAATAACTGAAGGGGGTAGTGGATTTATTTATAAAGTTATTAATTTATGTACTGCTTGGAGCAACATACGTAATATCTTATTCCTAAAGGGCCTTTCAACTGGGCATGGTGGCTCACTCCCATAATCCCAGCACTGTGGGAGGCCAAGGCAGGAGGATCACTTGAGCCTAGGAGTTTGAGGTCAGCCTGGGCAACATAGTGAAACCCCATGTTTTTTCATTTAAAAAAAAATTAAAAATAAAACAGAGGGCCTTTCCATAGTTTTCACTGTAGTAGAATAAATAAATATCTGATTTGTCAGCAAAATATGTGAAAGCAAGATCTTATGATAACCTCACCTAGGAAGTAAAAAATACTTGTATTTTGGTATGTTAATGTATGGGTGATAGAACAAGCTGCAGAGGCGGCTAAAAATTTATTTTTAAAATATCAAAATATAGACTGGGCGTGGTAGCTCCCGCCTGTAATCCCAGCACTTTGGGAGGCCAAAGCAGGCAGATCATTTGAGCTCAGGAGTTTGAGACCAGCCTAGGCAACATGGCGAAACTGTATCTCTACAAGAAATACAAAAATTAGCGCCTGTTGTCCCAGCTACTTGTGGGGCTGAGGTGGGAGGATAGCTTGAGCCTGGGAGGTCAAGGCTGCAAGTGAGCTGTGATCACGTGACTGCTTTCCCGCCTGGGCGACAGACCCTGTGCCAAAAAATAAAAAAGAAGAAGAAGGGCCAGGCATAGTGGCTCACACCTGGAATCCCAGCAGTTTGGGAGGCTGAGATAGGAGGATTGCCTGAGCCCAGGAGTTCAAGACCAGCCTAGGAAACATGGTGAAACCCTGTCTCTACAAAAAACACAAAAACTTTGTGTGTGGCAGCACAAACCTGTAGTTCCAGCTGCTAGGGAGGATTACTTGAGCCTGCGAGGTCAAGGCTGCAGTGAGCCTAGATTGCACCACTGCACTCCAGCCTGGGTGACAGAGCGAGACCCTGTCTCAAAAAAAAAAAAACTATTAAAATATAAAAGTTGGGCTATTTCTATGTTTGTAACACCTTTCCTTAATGAGAGCTGAATTTACAGGCTGTGTCATTCAAAATGTATAATAATTGAACCCAATGTTAAATATAACGCCAAACTCATTTCTCCTCTATTTGAGCATTTATCTATATGAACTTTAATCTACAGCCATTTAAACTGCTAATATTTAAATATACCCAAATTATTTCCTATAAAATTATAGGAAATTGTTTTTTAATGTTTTAATTTTTTTAACTTATTTTTGAAATAATTTTAGACTTAACAAAAATATTGCAAAAATGATACCAAAAAAATCCGTTATACCTTTCATCCAGATTCCTCAAATGCTAACATCTTACATAATTACAGTATAATTATTTTTTTCAGGAAAACAACATTGATACAAAACTATTATCTAATTTACACATACTCACATTCCCACTGCTGTCTCTTTTCTGGCCCAGTTTCCAATCCAGAGTCACATGGTGTGCTTGGTTTCATATCTCCTTGGCTTCAGCCAGTCTGTGATAGTTTCTCAGTCTTTGTTGACCTTGTGACTTATGAAGAGTACTGCCCATTTATTTTGTAGAATGTCCTTTAGTTTGGGTTTGTTTGATGTTTCCTCACAATTCAATTCAGGTTATGTATTTTGGTTCCGAATGCCTCAGAAACAACATCGTGTCATCCTCGGTGTGTCATATTTGTTCCCATTACTGATTATGTTAACTTTGATCACTTGGCTAAGGTGCAGTCTGCCTGGTTTGTTCACTGTAAAGTTACTGTTTTTTCCATTGTCATTTTTACTATGAGATTCTCTGGGACCATGTAAATAACCTGTTTTTCAATATGATTACAAGGTCCCAGAGTATCTCCCTTTCACCCGCAAATTTTAGCATCCACATAAATACCCAAAGACAAATAATGAAACAAATGCCATTTGTTGAATCAGTCATCAGCTGATTATTCATCTCTTAAATTAGGCCTCATCTTCAGGGCAAGGAGTAAAATGTTTAGTAGTCTTAAACGTTTTGATT
Source organism: Papio anubis (assembly GCF_008728515.1). Lineage (NCBI taxonomy): Eukaryota > Metazoa > Chordata > Mammalia > Primates > Cercopithecidae > Papio > Papio anubis. The sequence continues at coordinate 58,171,679 of NC_044984.1, forward strand.
TCAAGAAACAAAATAAAAGCACATAATTTGAATATATGAATTATTTTGGAACAAAGAATTAAATTGTTTGTTATATGCAAATAAATACATAAAAAACAACCAAGAAAACCTCATAAAAACCCCAGAATTACGGGATAAAAATTTTAAAATAAAGTGCAATCCCAGTAAGACTTTAGTGTTGACCATTCATTAGAAAAAAAGCCTACTGCAATAGTCCTGTCAATAAAAAAAAGAAGAAATTGATAAAATAAAAAAACCAACTATTAGAAGAGTTTAGGGCCGGGTGCGGTGGCTAGCCAGGCACAGTGACTCATGCCTGTAATCCCAGCAATTTGGGAGGCTGAGACAGGCAGATCACCTGAGGTCTGGAGTTTGAGACCAGCCTGGCCAACATGGTGAAACTGTCTCTATAAAAAATACAAAAATTATCCAAGTGTGGTGGCACACACCTGTAGTCCTAGCTACTTGGGAGATGAGACAGGAGAATTGCTTAAACGCAGAAGGCAGGGGTTGCAGTGAGCGGAGATTGCACCATTGCACTCCAGCCTAGGTGACAAGAGTGAAATGCTGTCTCAAAAAAAAAAAAGGCGTTTAGGAGGCAAAAAATTTTTTAAAAAGTAAGTAATAGGCCAAGTGTGGTGGCTCACGCCTGTAATCCCAGAACTTTGGGAGGCTGAGGTGGGCGGATCGCCTGAGGTCAGGAGTTCGAGACCAGCCTGGCCAACATGGTGAAACCCTGTCTCTATTGAAAACATAGACAAAAAAAAATTAACTGGGTGTGGTGGTGCGCGGTTGTAATCCCAGCTACTTGGGAGGCTAAGGCAGGCTAGAACCTGGGAGACAGAGGTTGCAGTGAGCTGAGATCGCACCATTGCACTCCAGCTTGGGGAACAAGAGCAAAACTCCATCTCAAAAAAAAAAGAAAAGAATGAATCAATATAGTGATCCCTTGGTGTATGTGGGGGATTGATTCGGGGGCAGTATGCCAAAATCTGCACATAATCAAGTTCTGCAGTATAGGAACAGTTGGTCCTACCTTTTAGTAAGGTTTTGCGTCCTGCTAATACTGTATTTCCCATCAATTTGGTTGAAAAAAAAATCAGTGTATAAGTGGACCTGTGCATTCCAAACCTGTGTTAAGGGTCACCTGTATATTGGATTCCAAAAATATATTGTTTCCACAATCAGCATTAAACTCAATATTTGAATGATTTCTCTGGACTTTCTAAGTATTGAAAAGTACTTATTAGGAGGAAAGTTTTTAACTACATCAGTAGCAGAAGAGAGAATACTAAAAATTATAAGTTCTAATTATTAAATATATGTCAAGACATTGAGAAAAGCAAATCACTGTTTTAAAATTCTGGATATGAGTTCTTAATATATATTTATTCTTCAGTTAATTGAATTTTATGATTAATGCTTGACTAATAACCTTAGGAATGAAAGTGTAGCATTCATCATGTGTAAGTGTACTATAATATCTCATACATAAGCCTCACTTTGCAAAATAAATGTATAGCAAGAAAGTTATTAAATTGGATTTTTGTACCTTGATTTATATTTTCAATGCATTAGGAGAACTTAGGTAAATTGGTAGAGCAAATAACTTTCTTAAAGAAAATTACTGCTTATGCATTCAGTATTTACTGAGTGCCTAATATTTAGTTCATAGTAGGCTCTGAAGAATTTCATAATGAATAAAATGCCTTCTGACCTCAAGAAGTTCACAGACTAGTGGTTGAGACAGACACATAAATTATATTTTCTTTTTCTTTTTCTTTTTTGAGACAGTCTTGCTCTGTCATCCAGGCTGGAGTGCAGTGGCACGATCTTGGCTTACTGCAACCTCCACCTCCTAGGTTCAAGCAATTCTCCTGCCTCGGCCTCCCAAGTAGCTGGGATTACAGGCACCCGCCACCATGCCCAGCTAATTTTTGTATTTTTAGTAGAGACGAGGTTTTACCATGTTGGCCAGGCTGGTCTCGAACTCCTGACCTCAGGTGATCCACTCGCCTCAGCCTCCCAAAGTGCTGGGATTACAGGCGTGAGCCACCGTGCCCGGCCTTATAAATTATTTTCATACCATATAGAAAGCATAATGATAAGAATATGCATACTCTACCGTGTTTGTTGTTATGGAAATACAGAAGAAAAGCAATTAATTCAATCTGAGTAGAGTTAGGGGTGTGGGGCCTATCAACAAAGGTTTCGTAAGGGAGGTGATAGCTGAGCAGTCTTTAAAATGAGTAGAAGTTAGCAAGGCAGAAAAAAGATTATATTCCCAGCAGAGGTGACATCAGAGGCTCGTAACTGATCAACTTGGGTTTGTGCATGGAATTGCAAACCAATTAGTATTCCTAGAGCATGAAGAAAAGGTAGGGTAGCTGAGATTGGGAGGATTGAGCAAGGGCCAGATCATGGTGAGCCTTGTATGTACCACATTAAGGCTCTTGGACTTTGTTCTAGGGTAGTGAAAAGCAGTTGAGGATGATTAAGCAGGATAGTGATATTGTCATGTGTTTGTGTGTGTAGATTTCCCTAGCAGCCTTGGGGGAAAGTGATTTGAAGGAGACAGCTGACTGCAGGCAGACCAAGTAGGAGATTGGAAGTATCCAACAGAGATAAAACTAATGCTTGAAATAGGGAAGTAGTGGTGGGTCAGAGCCAGGGACAAATTCCAGAAATATTTAGGAGCAAAATGGTCAGAATTTAGGGATTAATTAGATGGGAAGATGAGAGAGAGAAACATCTGACAAGTCCCTAGTTTCTAGTCTGCATGAGTAGGTAGCTAATGTGACACAAAGATAGAAAATACAGAAACAGGAGCAAATTTGTCCACTCTTCCCTAGCCCACCACCCAACATCTACCTACTTCCTCTGTCTCAGCAGACAACCCTGCCTCCTCTTTCATCAGGAAAATTGAGGACATCATAATTATCTCTCTTAACTAGCTGCTCTAACGTGTACCTACTCTCTATCTGGTCCCTCACGCATCCTTATCTCTTTCCAAGCTCTCAAACATTGAGTGATCTTTCCTGGCTCAAGTAAAGCCCACCACCTGTGCATCCCATCTGCTTCTAGGACCTTGTTCCATGCATTACTTTCTTGCTCTCCTTTATTCTCCACTTCTTCATCCATTATTGCTTTATCGCCTTCTCTTCAAAACTTTCAGAATCCTTGTCTATACTCATTGTAATCACTTCCTTACTTCTCAACCCTTGCAGTTTGACTAACAGACTTCCCAACACACATATATACATATATACAAACCAAGTATCTGAGTCTAATGAAATTTTTTTGGCTCTTACAGTTTCATCTTTTAGATCTGTGGTTCCTTGACGGAGGCACTGTGGGACATCACAAACTATTTTAAATATTTACGGGAAACACTGATACTTGACATCTGTCATGCCCCGTGCAAACTGCAAGTTCAAAGTAGTACAGTTTCAACATTAGATCACCCTGCATTTATTTCAACAATGTCAGGACTTTGTGAAACTGGGTTTTCCATGGTTGCTGTGATAAAATGCATGCATTGCACAAAAATCGGTGTGGAATAGGAAATGACACTGACAGTGACCACGAATTTCAAGGTTTGAGAAGTTGTATGGTGCTCAGCAGGTGCACACATGCTATTAAATACTTGTGATTAGTTAAGAATGAAATAGGAATATGATTTTTTCTTTCAGTGTCTGTGTATTATTTTTTAAGTCACTTTTAAGCTGTTAGGACATAGATACTAGGTTGTTTAGACCTAATGACTTTAAAAATTGAACTGTTAAGCATTTCTTTTAGCTTGGGAGACACTGAAAAATTTACAGGAACACTAAAGGTGCTGCGAACCTCTGACCTACACCTTAGCTTCCCAGTATTGACCCCTTGGCTTTCACCATTACCAAAACACAGGGAGCTGTGGACATCCAAGACCAAGACAGTATAAATGTGCCCTTGAACAAATCATACTTCATTTTGTTAATTTGTGTGGATCAATAAAATTAGAAAGATATTCCTTTCACATGAAACTTACATTTGAGAATAACTTCATATATTTTATTTTAATACATTGACTAAAACCGTTTTTTTTTTTTTTTTTTTTTTTGAGACAACGTCTCATTGTCACCCAGGCTGAAGTGCAGTGCGTGATCTCAGCTCACTGCAGCCTCAACTTCCTGGACTCAAGTGATCCTCCTGCTTCAGCCTCCTGAGTAGCTGGGACTACAGGCATGCACCACCATGCCCAGTTAATTTTTGTATTTTTTGTAGAGATGGGTTTTCACCATATTGTGTAGGCTGGTCTCGAACTCTGGACTCAAGCGATCCACCTACCTCAGCCGACTAAAGTGCTGGGATTACAGGCATGAGCCACCACACCCAGCTGTATGGCACTCTAAAATTGTTTGGGCACATGATATATATGGGCTTAATGTCAACCAAATTTGAGTCCAACCTGTACCATTTCCTATCTAGTGTCAGCTAGCTTTATGCAAGTCATAGAAGCTCTCTCACGATTTCCTTTTTTTCCTTCATAAAATTGACCTAACATGGGGAAGGAGGACTGGAAGACTTTCTCATGCTCTAAGAATTATACCTGCTTATATTTCTAAAAGAGAAATATTAAGTATTCAGATGCTATCAATAATAAATATTTTAAACTTACCATAATTATCATCATCATTGCTAGTTTTTCTAGCCCCTCAGATTCTGCATATTATCTTAGATTACTAAATGATCACTGAATCATTAGTCATTGCCAGTGCTAGATACTGTCCAAGGCAAATATAGTCCTCAAAACCTAGTCCTGGTCCCTGTATGTTATATAATTTTAGAATAATGTCATATAAATCATATGGTACATGTATACATAGTAAAATATATATTTAGGTTTTGTGTTTTAACTAATGTCTGTTTACTCTAGTGTTTGTTAACCATGGTGTTATGGAAAAACTTAAGCTCTGAAGTGAGACAGAGCTTGGTTGAGAACTCAGCATTGCCATTACAGGCTGTGCAGCTAAAGTGCAATTTCACAAATGCCAATGAGAGAATAATGAACTCCTCAGAGTTGTTGTGGGGGTTGATGATGACCCATGCAAAGTGCTTATGTATCATGTATATAAAAGGCATTGAACAAATGTTAGTTTTTATCCCCAGCAGTAAGAAGCAATGAAAGCAGGATTTGGGCATATTTGTGCTGAAAATTAAAAGATTCTATCAGGATATAAAGAAATGGTTTAAGCAGGTTGTAAAGAATCCAGGATAAGAGTGACTGATTTTAAGATGAATTAAATGGTATTTGTTACATTTAATTCATACTAGTGGAAATATTTCAATGGTACTGGTTGTTCTAGGCAGCACTTAATATGAAAAAAAATGAGTTATGATACATGTCTATTCCTTTAATGATAACTTTTTTAAAATACAGTTTAAACAAGAGAGTAGACTGGGCGCGGTGGCTCATACCTGTAATCCCAGCACTTTGGAAGGCCAAGGCAGGTGAATCATTTGAGGTCAGGAATTCAAGACCAGCCTGGCCAACATGGCGAAACCCTGTCTCTACTAAAAATATAAAAATTAGCTGGGCATGGTGGCAGGTGCCTGCAGTCCCAGCTACTCAGGAGCTGAGGTACGAGAATTGAACCCAGGAGGTGGAGGCTGCTGTGAGCTGAGATCATGCCACTGCACTCCAGCCTGGGCAACAGAGTGAGACTCTGTCTCAAAAAAAAAAAAAAAAAAAGGAGTAATACAACAAATTCCCATTTACTCAAAACTAACAAATTTCATCTCTCCGTCATATTTGCTTCAGATATTTAACTTTCCTGTTAAAAGAATTAAATACTTTCAATAAGGGTAAAGCTCCCTTTATACTGTTTTCTAGTCCCTTTCCTCTTCCTTCCTCCTCAGATAGAATCGCTATTATGAATTTGATGTGGATCCTCTCATTCAAATTTTTATATTAATACTGATCCTAAATATATATGCATAAATAATTTTTATGACTATACTTTCAAGTTTATGTGTAATTATATTTTGTGAGTGTCCTAATCCTTGCTTTTTTTAACCTTATATTTTTGAGATATAACATTCATGGAATGTTTATAATGCCATTCTTCATTTTTCAATTTGTCAACAGTTTCTCATCCATTGATTCAGATGAAGAGTGTAATAGCAGCTCACACTATAAAAGGGTTGAGAACTACTGGCTTTAAATACCTTTCTGGTTTGAACTACACCATTATTTTAAGAGTTCCATACTATTCTATTATATTTCTTTGCTTAAGAGTTTAAATTCTAGCCAACATTTATTTTCAGTGTGGTTAAAACAACAACAGAAAAAAAGGTCAGGCATGGTGGCTCATGCCTGTAATCCCAATACTTTGGGAGACTGAGGTAGATGGATTGCTTCAGCCAAGGAGTTCAAGACCAGCATGGGCAACATGGTGAAACCCCATCTCTACAAAAAATTAGCTGCATGTAGTGGTGCACACCTGTAGTCTCAGCTAGTTGGGAGGCTGAGGTGGGAGGATCACCTGAGCCAGGGAAGTTGAGGCTGCAGTGAGCGAAGATTGCACCACTGCACTCCAGCCTGAGCCACAAGAGTTGAGACACTGCCTCAAAAAAAAAAAAAAAATCACATTTTGTATGATATGCAAATTGATCTGTCTACAACCAAAGCTTACCATTAATCTACAGCTATGCCCCATCATTCAAACTTGTTCAAAAGAAATTGTATTATAGAAATTGTACTTCTAGAAAGAATATGGATTAAATCTCATTGTAGATTTTGTATAAAATGATGAACTTCTGATACCAAATACCTTTGTTCAGGCTTTGTCTCTTGTTTTTGTTGTGTTGTTTTTAACAGCTTCATCACTGGTCCAGCTGTAATACCGGGGTACTTCTCCGTTGATGTGAATAATGTGGTACTCATTTTAAATGGAAGAGAAAAAGCAAAGATCTTTTATGCCACCCAGTGGTTACTTTATGCACAAAATTTAGTGCAAATTCAAAAACTCCAGCATCTTGCTGTTGTTTTGCTCGGAAATGAACATTGTAATAATGAGTGGATAAACCCATTCCTCAAAAGAAATGGAGGCTTCGTGGAGCTGCTTTTCATAATATATGACAGCCCCTGGATTAATGACGTGGATGTTTTTCAGTGGCCTTTAGGAGTAGCAACGTAAGTAAAAATATGATGAAACATTCTTAGACCCTAACACCTGAATTTCTGAACCAGGAAGACTTATTCAAAATTGTAATAAATTTAGTTCTTCCGGGATTATTGAGGCCAGGTACAGTCTTTCTCAGCGATAAAAATAGGGTGTGGTTGCATCCTTCAATAACAATTATGATGTTTTTAAGAGTATTTTATTCTTTAATGGGGAGATAAGTTACTTTTTTCTTTTAAAACCCCAAGGCATAGAATGGATTTTTCAAGCTCATTAGGAGTACCATAAAAAGATATTTAGCAGAGAAATGGCAGATTGACTTTTTTTAAAAACAATGGTAGTATCTATTTATAGTAAAAAAAAAAAAAAAAAGGCAGTATTATTATATCAGGAATATACTATACCATTGTGTTTGAGACTGGCTGAATTTATACAAATCCCTTCTATAAAAGGAGGGATTAATTAAATGATAGCTAAGGTTTCTCAAGATACAGTCTTTTATGTCAGGCGCAGTGGCTCACTGCCTGTAATCCCAGCACTTTGGGAGGACAAGGTATGTAGATTGCTTGAGTCCAGGAGTTCAAGAACATCCTGGGCAACATGGCAAAACCCTATCTCTACAAAAACAAACAAAAAATCAAAAATTATCCAGGCATGGTGGCATGGACTCCTGTATGGCACCTGTAGTCCTAGCTACTCGTGAGGTTGAGGTGGGAGGATCACTTAAGTCCAGGAGATTGAGCTGAGATGAGATTGCACCACTGCACTCCAGCCTGGGCAACAGAGTGAAATGAGACTGTCTCTCAAAAAAAAATAAAAAACAAAAAGATACAGTTTTTATCCAACTATAAAATGAAAAGCATATTTTTATCTTTCTGTTAATAGGATGTTTTTAATTAAGAGCAAGTTGACTTTAAGGTAAGTTGCCACTAGTATATAAACCTCCTGAGAGCAGGGATTTTTCTCTCTTTTGTTCACTGCTCTATCCACAGAGCCTAAAACAGCACCTGCACAGAGTAGACATTCTGTATTTGTTGAGTGGATGAATTATGAAAAATCTCACTGACATGATTTTTGAATCATACATTCATTATTCATTATTCTGTCACTGGTTGCTGGATGTGGCCTTAGACTGCTGCCTAGTTAGTGACACAGATGTCACTGGCACATCTGTGCCAGTAATGAGATGTATTCTCAGGCCTACTCCTATAATATCCTGACTCAGTAGGTTTGGAGTAGGGCCAGACAAAAAGGTTTTTGTTAAGTAAAGCCAGGATTAAGACCCTCTTAAAAATCTATTTTTTGAGCAGAGCCTGCATTTGTAAAATGTTTTCATATAGTATAAGATGGAACCTCTTGGTAATCACGGTATTGTTTCACTAGGCCAGTATATTTCTTATATAGGTCAGTGGTTCTCAACCAGGGGCAATTTTGCTGACCAGGAGGCATTTGGCAGTGTCTGGAGACTTTTTTTTTTTTTTTTTTTTGAGACGAAGTCTTGCTCTGTCACCCCAGCTGAAGTTCAGTGGTACAATCTCGGCTCACTGCAACCTCTGCCTTCCAGGTTCAACCGATTCTCCTGCCTCAGCCTCCCAAGTAGCTGGGATTACAGGTGGGCACTACCACTCCTGGCTAATTTTGTATTTTCTGTAGAGAGGGGGTTTCACCATGTTGGCCAGGCTGGTCTCAAATTCCTGACCTCAAGTGATCTGCCTGCCTCAGCCTCCCAAAGTGCTGGGATTTCAGGCATGAGCCACTGTGCCTGGCCTGGAGACATTTTTGATTGTCACAACTGGAGGAAAGAGGTTGTCAAAACTGGTATCCAGCAGATATACTAACTGTTAGGTAAAATTTTGTTCTCGTGTGAAGGTTATATTTCAGGTACACATTTTTAATCCCTGGTATTTCCAAATGCTTATAAAAAGAGGTAACTTTTCCTGTATGGCATACCATGTTTTTTTATCTGTCGGTTTGTTTTAATCTACTTGAAAAGCCCTTGGGATTAATTTATCAGAGCCCTTTGCAATAGCAAAATATAAAATCTTTCCTTTTTTTTAAATTGACAAATAGTAATTGTATATGTTAATGGGGTACAAATGATGTTTTGAAATATGTTTACAATGTAGAATGCTTAAATCAGACTAACAAATCCATCACCTTATATACTTAACAATTGTTGTGGTAAAAACATAAAATCTGCTGTTTTAGCAATTTTGAAATATACAGTGCATTATTATTTATTATAGTCACCCTATTCTGTGTGATAGATCACTAAAGCTTATTCCTCCTGTCCAACTGAAACTTCATACCCTTTGATCAACATCTTCCTTTTCCCCATCCATCTGCCTCCCCTGGAGCATTCTGTAATCTTTTCATCACCTGGCTAAAATGTTGCTTAAATCACGATCATTATGAATACAGAAGAGTCTTTATAATTTGAAGGTTTTGAATGTAACATGCCTAACAGCTGCAGATGAGTAATGCAAGTTAAAGAATGTCAAAAACAAAGAACTTTAGGCACAAAATCTCTATGACAATTTTATAAGAGATGTCAATGTGAAATTCAGTTTTTTAAGTTACTAGATTCAGGGAGCTTTGCAAAGTATGCATGGAAAATTACAATTTGAGATTTAGAAATCACATTTTAAACCTCTTTTATGTACTTCTTGCTACCTAAGAGGTTGGGTTAGGGGGATTTTTTGCCAATTCTATATCATATATTAATTCATGTGTATTTATTTTTAGAGATATAAGGAGTTTTCCTGTGGTGGAGATACATTAATTCATGTGTATTTATTTTTATAGATACAGGAATTTTCCTGTGGTGGAGGCAAGTTGGTCAATGCTGCATGATGAGAGGCCATATTTATGTAATTTCTTAGGAACGATTTATGAAAATTCATCCAGACAGGCACTAATGAACATTTTGAAAAAAGATGGGAACGATAAGCTTTGTTGGGTTTCAGCAAGAGAACAGTAAGTTCTATGCTTATTTAATTCATTCATTTTGTTGTCCAGTCTGAAAGTTGCTTTATGTAGAAACACAGGTTTCCAAAGAGGCATGGGTAACTCTGTCTGTACCAGTCTTTCCCCAGAGGATACATTAGTAATTAAAACTATGAAGAGACTGGGTTGTACACATTTAAAATATGGAGAACCTCCTATGACTAGTCCATCTTGAAGAGGAACACTGGCAACTGTCATTTGCAAATTTCAGTTGTTAGGGTTTCCTCAGTAATATTTGTTAGTCACACAGGAGATTATAAATGCTAACGAGATACTTAGGTTCATCCCTGAGATGATGTGCAGTGGACCAATTAAGTGTTCCAAGACTGGTGTGCAGCACCCCTCACAAATTCAGGAATTCAGGAATCTGACACCATCTTCAGGACACGGACATTGTATTCTTCTTCTGTGAATCCCCAGATCTAACATAGGACCTTGCACCAAGTCAGCCTAGGATAAATGGTGAGTAGATGAATGGTTGGATAGGGAGACTTGATAGGGTTAAATTTCTTCTTTTGTGTAGTAACCAGGAAACAGGTATTCATGGTGTGAAGGAAGTAAATTTGCAATCATTTATTTTGTTTTTAAATAGGCAAATCAAGTTTTCAAATAAAGCATAATGCAGAGTCATCAGGGAAGTAATGCCTTAAAAAATGTCCGGTTAGGTCTGGAATTTTACTTTTTAAATGATAACAGGTACTCTTTATTGCTAATGTAACCATATCATATTCGTTCAGTCAGTGTTTACCAAGCAATTGCTCTATGCCAGAAACTGTTTACCCACAGTAAATACAGCAGTGAACAAAACAAAGTCCATGCCTTCCTAGCACTTAAATGCTTGTTGGAGGAGACAAGCAAGTAAAATATATTGTGTGTCAGAAGATGATAAATGCCCTGTAAAAAATTAAGCAGAAGAATGGCATAGAGAGGGCTTGGGTGTTGGTGGTGGAGCATTTGCTATTTTGGAATAGCCAAGGAAGGCATTCATTAGAAGGTTTCATTTATGCACCCAAGGGTAAGTGCATGATTTCAGAGAGTAAGGGTGATGGATGGTTTTGTCTGCTGACATGAGATTCAAAATTGGGATTATTAGGGAGGGAAAGGGGAGAATAGTCTAGAAGCAACAATGAGAAACAAGGAAAACATCTACTCAACTTCTGGCTCAATGGTATGAGAGGAGTTACAAGAATTATTCCCATAATAACCTTTGTTATTTTATACTGTCCTCATTCATTCTACTCCAGACATACTGGCCCTGTTGTTCCTGTGCTATTGTATTCAGTAGAGATGGGGTTTTACCTTGTTGGCCAGGTTGGTCTCGAACTTGACCTCAGGTGATCCACCTGCCTCAGCCTCACAAAGTGCTGGGATTACAGGCATGAGCCACCACGCCCAGCCACATCTATCTTTCTTTACTGATCTTTCAGCTTCTACCCTTGCCCCTATACAGTCCATTCTCAACACAATAGCCAGATTGATTCTGATGGAACCTGTATCAGGTCGTGTCACCCCACGATCAAAAGCCTGATATGATAGAGTCCGGTGTGACCATTCAGACTTTATCTTCTGTGCCTGCTTCCTCAGTTACCCTGCCTCAGCCACCCTGGCTTCCCCGCAGCTCCTTGAGCATGCCAGGCACATGCTGTCTCATGGCCTTCACTCTTGCTTGCTCTTTTATCCCCCAAGATCTACATGGCTTGCTCCTTCATCCCCAACTCTGCTCAGATGCTGCCACAGTGAGACAGTCCCTCATCACTTATTTAAGATTGCAACCCTACCCCCTCAGAAACTCCTGCTCTACTTACTCCTGTGCTTTTTTCTCACAGTATTCTACCCCATCTAAATAATCTACTGACTTCACTTGGTCATTATCCATCTCCACCACCAGAACTAGAATATATGCTCCATGAGGGTAAGGTAGGGAAGAGAGGACCTAGCACTCCGAAAGTATGGGTTGAATTATCATTATCCATTCAGAAGTATTACGGTGACTACTGGATTTTATAAATGTACAACTGTAAAATGTTCAAATTCTTCAGCATTTTTAAGAAATCTATTTGGGCCAGGATTTTGGATATCTCTTATGCCTATCATCTCTATAAGTTTCACCATTTCCTGAAACTGATTTTATTAAAAGATAAGGTATTTCTGTTCACAAAATACATACTTAGTAAAGTGAAAACTACAGTTGTTTTTCTGATTTTTTAGCTGGCAGCCTCAGGAAACAAATGAAAGTCTTAAGAATTACCAAGATGCCTTGCTTCAGAGTGATCTCACATTGTGCCCGGTCGGAGTAAACACAGAATGCTATCGAATCTATGAGGCTTGCTCCTATGGCTCCATTCCTGTGGTGGAAGACGTGATGACAGCTGGCAGCTGTGGGAATACATCTGTGCACCACAGTGCTCCTCTGCAGTTACTCAAGTCCATGGGCGCTCCCTTTATCTTTATCAAGAACTGGAAGGAACTCCCTGCTGTTTTAGAAAAAGAGAAAACTATAATTTTACAAGAAAAAATTGAAAGAAGAAAAATGTTACTTCAGTGGTATCAGCACTTCAAGGCAGAGCTTAAAATGAAATTTACTAATATTTTAGAAAGTTCATTTTTAATGAAAAATAAAAGTTAATTATCTTTTTGAGCTAAGATGTGATTTTTAAAATCATTTTGACTACTGAGTGTATAAGTGTGTTTTTGTGTGTGTATAGATGTTCTTTAAGGTAGCCTTGAAAACTCTAGATGATGTATGTCACGCTGACCAAGTGCTCCCTTATTAGGCCACTCCTGTGTACAAGCTAAAAATGTAGTTAAACTGTTACTGAGATTCACTTCTACAGAGTTGAATGAGTCAACATTTACCAGCTATTCTCACCGATGCATACCCACTCTATAAAATGGGGGCTTCAGGGCTGGGGTTATTGAAACAGTTGCAGAGATGGGGGTATGTCCGTCAAAGGATACAAAATTTCAGTTACACAGGAGGAATAAGTTCACGAAATCTGTTATACAACAGCATGACTATAGTTAATGACAATATATTGCATTTTTGAAAAATGCTGAGATTGGATGTTAAGTGTTCTCACCACAGAACTGAGGTAATGCATATGTTAATTAGCTATAGTCAATCAACTATATATATACTTCAAAACATCATATTGTACATGGTAAATCATACTATTTTATCTGTCAATTTATAAATAACTATCAGAATACAAATAAACCCACTCTAGGACACAGCATTATGTAGTTGAAAGGCCATGTTTTGGAGTCAGACAAAAATCTGTGTTAAAACATTGCCTCTGTACCTTCTAACCAAGGACCTTGAGCAAGCCACCTAAGCATTCTGAGTCTTCCTTTTGTTATAAAATGAAGATAATTTATCTTCACAGGTTTCGTTGTAAATATGAAATGAAATATAAAGTACCTCGTGTGTGTGTATATTACACACTGGGCACATACACTAGGTCCTTTGTGTATACACACACATGTAACTAAAATAGTGATTTTTAATCCATTTTAGGGTTAGGGGTCTGAGGTTACAGTGAGCTATGGCCATGTCACTAAGAGGCACTCCAGTCTCGGGGACAGAGCAGGACCCTGTCTTTAAAAAAAAAAAAAAAAAAAAATGTGTGTCCCATCATCAGAAGGTCTGGAAGCCTGGATGCAAAGGACCTTAACTTTGTTGGAGAGTCAGAGAGCCTACTGCAACCCTATCCAATTCTAAGGGAAGTTGCCCCATCTACAGCCCCTGCTAATGGCAATGCACACAGATGACTCTCAGCTTCTGTCCCCACCTTAACGTCACAGCTGTGGGCACTGACTCAGGGCATCCTGTTGATAGGCTTCCTAGTGATCCCAGATATTGAAACAAAAAAGAAATGAGGCAAACAAGTTCAAGGCATTTTGAACTAGGAAATACTGAGGACCTGGGAATCAACTATAAGAGCAAAACAGGATGCAATGGAGTAGGAGCTATGAACTAGCATCAGGGCTATGAAAGAAGTAAAGATAACAACAAGGTCAAGGAGAGGGACAATCCTGTGCCCAGAGTTGCCCCAATGGGTTTACTACCCCAGCCCCCATGAGTTTTGAGACTGCATTTTTATTACCCCCATGCAAGTCATCAGATTTATGTTTTCTATCCCTCCTTGCCTTGGTTACTTGAGCTGACTTTCCAAACCAAAAGAGTCCAACACAGTGACCATATATTCCATCTTCCAGAGTCTCCATTCTGCCTTCCCCTTGAACAGGGATGTGTGCCAGGTCTAAGGCTTTAATACAGTTCTTTGACTAGAAGGAGTCCCTGTACTGTATTTCACCAACAAGACTGTACCATCTTTCTCTATATGAGACTTACTGTTGCCTATAATCTTTTCAAGAATGCTTTCTGCATTGATGTATTGGTTGCCAGCAAAGTCTTTGCAATGTCAAGACCATGGGGCAAGAGAAAGTGAATTATATCAAAAGAAATTTCCCAATGTTCTCTAACATCTTTTCTTACTATATAGAGATTCTGGATAACTAAGAGGCCAACTCTAGGCCATCCGTTGGTTCTAAAACTAGTGAGAAATCTGCCTGCATAGTTTTGGTGGTTTTATTACAAAATCGGAGTCCGTAAAGTTTGAAGCGCTAAAACTTAACCAAGATCTGGGTTCAAATCTAATGGCTATTTAGAATATATATCTCATCTCTTCCTGGCCTTTTGGCTAAGATCAAGTGTCTTGCTCTGTCACCCAGGCTGGAGTGCTCTGGACTCGCTGCAACCTCTGCCTCCTGGGTTCAAGCAATTCTTGTGCCTCAGCCTTCCAAGTAGCTGAGATTACAGGCATGTGCCACCACGCCCGGCTAATTTTTGAATATTTTATAATACGCACTATGTACCAGGAATTTAGCTAAATGTTAGGAATTTTTTAAAAAAGAAAAAAAAAACTAGTCCTGTCCTCAAGGACTCACAGCCTGATGGGGAAGATCGTTATGTAAGTATTACAGAATATTCATTCTAAGAATTTGTGTAGACATTTATGAAGAGCCGTGGGAACTCAGAGAAATGGCTGTTCAGGGGTACAGCCTTCAGACTTGTCCTGAGTGGAATTTAAAGGATGAATAAATTGGTTGCATCTTTCAGTACCAGCAAAGAGATATTGGAGCAGCATTTATTTTTCTCTTCTCTGAAATCAACTGGCACTGGGTGCAGTAGCTCATGCCTATAATACCAGCACTTGGGAAGGCCAAGGCAGAAGGATTGCTCAAGGCCTGCACAACACAGTGAGACCCCGTCTCTACAAAAAGAAAACAATTTTTTAAATTAGCCAGGTGTGGTGGTGGCATGTGCCGTAGTCCCGGCTGCTCAAGAGGCTGAGGGAGGAGGATTGCTGGAACCCGAGAGTTTGAGGCTGCAGTAAGCTATGACTGTGCCACTGCACTCCAGCCTAGATGACAGAGCAAGACTCTGTTTATTAAATATTAATTAATTAATTAGGACTGAGAACTTTCAGGCACAGGTACATTGGTTTGGGAGACTGAGGCTCCTGGAGATGAGAATAGGATATTCAAGTTAACTGCCTCTAGGTATGTAGCACCATTGATCTGTGCAGGCACAGAATTGCAGTCATCTCCATCCATGAGGATGAATTCATCACAGAGGGGATCACCAAAAACTGATTCATTGTGGTAGCACCACATGTGTACACATGTGTGTGCCACATAATGACATTTCAGTCAATAGTGGACTACATATATGATAGTGGTCCCGTAAGATTATAATGGAGCTGGAAAATTTCTGTCGCCTAGTGATGTCATAGCCTAGTGATGACATATGTAGTGCGATACATCACTCACGTGTTTGTGGTGATGCTGGTGTAAACAAATCTATTGCACTGCCAGTCAAGTAAAAGTACAGCAATTAGGTCTGGTACATAATACTTAATAATGACAGTAAATGACTATGTTACTGGTTTATGTATTTACTATACTTTTTACAATTTGTATTAGTTCTTGCATTGCTATAAATAAATGCCTGAGATTGAGTAATTTACAAAGAAAAGAGATTTAATTGGCTCACATTTTCACAGGCTGTACCAGAAGCATGACAACTTCAGGAGACTTACAATCCTGGCAGAAAGCAAAGGGGAAGCAGACATGTCTTCACATGGCCAGAGCAGAAGGAAAAGGGGGTGGGTGCTACACACTTTTAAATAACCAGATCTCACGAGCACTCAGTTATTACCAGGAAAGCAGCACCACAGGGGAAATCCACCTCCACGACCCGCTCTCCTCCCCACAGGCCCTGCCTCCAACACTGGGGATTACAATTCTACATGAATTGTAATCATGAATTACAATTCAATAGATGCAAACCATATCATCATTATTTTCGAGTGTACTGGTTTTACTTATTTTAAAAAAAAAAAAGTTAAACAGCCTCAGTCAGATCCTTCAGGAGGTATCCAGAAGAAGAAAGCATTGCTATCACAGGAGACGGCAGCTCCATGCCTATTATTGCCCCTGAAGGCCTTGTAGTGGGGTGAGATGTGGAGGTGGAAGACAGTGATGTTAATGATTCTTACTCATTCTAGGCCTAGGCTAATGCGGGTGTTTGTGTCTTCATTTTTAACAAAAAGTAAGACAATAAAAAGTAACAAAATAAATTTTTAAAATTTTTAAATAAAGTTTATAAAATAAGGATATAAAAAAGAAAAATATTTTTGTGCAGCAGCACAATGTATATTTTCAACAGTGTTATTACAAAATAATCAAAAGGTTTAAAAAGTGTATAAAGTAAAAATTTACAGTAAGCCAGTAAGCTAACATTAATTTATTCATCAAGAAAGAAAAATATTTTCTTTTATCTTTTTTTTTTTTTTTGAGACAAAGTTGTTCTTATTGCCCAGGCTGGAGTGTAGTGCCATCATCTCAGCTCACCACAACCTCCGCCTCCCAGGTTCAAGCGATTCTCTTGCTTCAGCCTCCCAAGTAGCTGAGATAGCAGGCACCCGCCACCACACCCAGCTAATTTTTTATGTTTTTTAAAGACGGGGTTTCATCATGTTGGCCAGGCTGGTCTTGAACTCCTAACCTCAGGTGATCCACCTGCCTCGGCCTCCCAAAGTGGTGGGATTACAGGCGTGAGCCACCACACCCAGCCAGAACAATATTTTTTAAATAAATTTAGCGTAGGCTAAATACACAGTGTTTATAAAGTCTACAGTAGTTTACAGTAATGTCCTAGATCTTCACATTCACTCACCACTCACTCACTCACTCACTCACTCACTCAGAGCAACTTCCAGGCCTGCAAGCTCCATTCATAAGAGCTCTACACACATGTGCCATTTTAATATTTTATATCATATTTTTACTGTGCCTTTTCTATGTTTAGCTACACAAATACTTACATTTGTGTTACAACTGCCTATGGTATTCAGTACAGTGACATGCTGTACATATAGGTTTGCCTCCTAGGAGCCACAGCCTACACCATGTAGCCTAGGTGTGTAGTAGGCTGTACTATTCAGGTTTGCTAAGTACACGCTATGATGTTTGCATGACAAAATCATGTAAGGATATGTTTCTTAGAACATATCCCTATCATTAAGCCACGCATGACTGTAGTTCTTTAGCATCTTCAGAAAGAATTAGAGTCCCGCTTGCTGTAAGTTGTCTGGCAAAAGACTTGGCATCTTCAGTGTGTCACAGGCCCTCAAATGGATCTTTTAGCCCCACCTATATGTCTTTTGGGCACTTAAACCACATAACTAAAACATTCGTTATTGCCTTTTTCCAAAATATACACACACAAACCTATTTCCTCTCAAACGTTTTTAATCTCAGTAAATGGTTTCACTAGCTGTTTCCCAAGCTACAATCTGTAACATCATATTTATTCCTCCCTATTCCTCCAATTAATCACCAAATTCTGTGCCTTTTACCCTCAAGTCTTCCTAGAATAAGGCCTCTCCCTCCATCCCCACCTCTCCCTCATTTGCAGATTTTGTCTCATCTCAGTGGGACAACCACAACAGCGTGTCTTCCCTGCCTTTCCAACTCCCAGCGCTGCCTTAGTTTCATGGGTGCAAGTTAATCATTTCCAGTTTCAACAAACTTTAAATCTGAAATGTCAAGTTCACTGAAGGAAAAATGCCATGAAAGAATAATAATAGGTCAGGCTCGGTGGCTTGTGCCTTGTAATCCAGGCATTTTGCGAGGCCAGGGCAGGAAGATCACTTGAGGACTGGAAATCAAGACCAGCTTGGGTCACACCGTGAGACCCATCTTTACAAAAAAAATTTTAAATTAGTGAAGCTTTGTGGCATGCAGCTGTAGTTCCAGCTACTTGGGAGGCTGAAGCAGTAATGAGCTATGATCACACCACTGCACTCCAGCCTGGATGACAGAGTGAGATCCCGTATTTAAAAGAGAAGAAGAAAGAGGAGGAGAAGAGAGGAAGAAGCAGAAGGAGAAGAGGAGGAAGAGGAAGAGGAAGAAGAAGGAGAAGGAGAAAAAGGAGGAGAAGGAGACACACACATACATTCTCCTAAAATATAAATACTATCAGGTCGCAATCCTAATTAAAGGCACCTGTGGCATTTTGTTGCCTATAACATAAAATTACCTTTTTTTTTTTCTTTTTCAGAGACTCACTTTGTCACCCAGGCTGAAGTACAGTGGCGTAATCTTGGCTCACTGCAACCTCTACCTCCCAGGTTCAAGCAAGTATCCTGCCTCAGCCTCCTGAGTACCTGGGATTACAGGCGTGCACCAGCATGCGCAGCTAATTTTGTATTTTTAGTAGAGATGGAGTTTTTACCATGTTGGCCAGGCTGGTCTCAAACTGCTGACCTCAAGTGATCCACCTGCCTTAGCCTCCCAAAGTGCCAGGATTACAGGCATGGGCCACTGCACCCAGCTAAAATTAACATTTTATAAATTGTTATTCCAAGATCCTTCACAATCTGACTCCAACCTATTTCTCCAGCCTTGTCTTCTTCCACCCCTCAACAAGTGCTCTAGCCTTCCCTCATTATCTGTTCAGTAAACATACTCTCTTGGGCATACTTTTATATAAGCTTTTTTCTCTTTCTGAAATAAAAATGTGTCATTCATACCACTATTTTAGTAGCTAAATAACATTTGTTTCATTCAGTCACTAGATATATTTGTTAGTTTACCTCCTTCCACTGTAATATAAAACTCTAGCAGAAAAGGAGCTTTGAACATTTTTTTCAGCTTTATCATGTATAAGCCACTGTAATTTTGAGTCTCTAACAAAGTAATGGAATCTATAGCATAACAAATACATCTAAACATATTTTTTGAGGTATTATATTCTAAAAGTATGTTTTAATCAGCATGGTGCCAAGAAGGTATGTCCACATCACGAGTGAATTCTTATTTCACAACAGAGACTATGTTTTGTCCTAGAGGGAAAGAATGAATCAAATGACTCTCCCTTTTGATTATTTGTAAGAATAAAGCTGAAGAACTTAAACAGCACCCTTGCTTTTCTTTAACACTCATACATTTAAATTGATGAAATCGGCCAGGCATGGTGACTCCCGCCTGTAATCCCAGCAGTTTTGGAGGCCAAGGTGGGCAGATTGCTTGAGCCCAGGAGTTCAAGACCAGCCTGGGCAACACGATGAAACCCTATCTCTACAAAAACGCTAAAGTTAACCAGGCGTGGTGGCATATGCCTGCAGTCCCAACTACTCAGGAGGATCACTTGAGCCTAGGAGGTCGAGGCTGCAGTGAGCCATGATCATGCCACTGCACTTCACCCTAGGCAACAGAACAAGATCCTGTCTGGAAAAAAAAAAAATTACATAAATAAATTCATGAAATCTTGTACTGTTTTTCAAATTTATATTTTATTTAAGCAAGTTTTTAAATAATATAGTAATATTTTTTTCAGGTAGTAAATTTCTACCACAAAAACAACTTGATGTTACTGAGATTAATTACAAATTGAAGAAACAATCAGGTGTTGTACAAAAAAATCTTACCTATGACATATATTATTTAATCTACAAAATGATTTGAGATTTAAAGCCATAACTAGCAAGTAGAACTTCTGAAATATAAAGTTTAATACAGTATCAATAGTTTCTAACATAAGACCTTCATAAATATAAAACAACAGCTTAAATGTCTATGAAAAATCAGTATTCACAAGCATCACCAATTATTGATAGTCCTTCATTATATTTGTTACCATGAAAGCAGTAATTAAAACACTATATATGTATATGGAGTCTCACTCTGTCACCCAGGCTGGAGTGCAGTGGCACAATCTCAGTTCATTGGAACCTCTGCCTCCTGCGTTTAAGCAATTCTCCTGCCTCAACCTCCCAAGTAGCTGGGATTACAGGTGCCCACCACCACACCTGGCTAATTATTCTATTTTTAGTGAAGACGGATTTTCATCATTTTGGCCAGGCTGGTCTCGAACTTCTGACCTCAAGAGATCCACCCACCTTGGCCTCCCAAAGTACCGGGATTACAGGTGACCCACTGCACCTGGCCTAAAACACTATTTTAAGAGTTATAGTTATTTTATTTAAGTAAGCTAATTAGGCAAAAATGTGTCTTCTAGTTTTGTACATTGTAGTTGGGTTATTTCCTATAGCAGAAATACAGATTTTTTTTTTAATACAGATTTTTAAAAAGTTATCAGTTGAAAGGAAACTGCATTCTTTCTTTTTGATTTGCAATCTCACTCCCTAGGAGTCCTACATTTGTGCTAGAGGTGAAGTTGTTGCCAAAGCAGCCAAAACAGGGGACAGTATGGTCTAGGCTGTTCAACTGTCGAGATGCGTTTTTGTTGAACTACATCTATTGCAAAGATTCATATGTGTCCTTCTTTACTGTTACAATAACTTTTTCCAAAAAGGAGCAAATTATGCAAGTGAATATAGTACATTTTTTACAGTCTGGTGTGTGGCAAACTTCCACTAAAGTTTCACTAAAACATTCCTTTTACGCAAACCTGTTGAACAGTTACTGTGTTGCAGGTACTGCTCTAGGCAGCAAACCACAGTTTCTAGGACTTAAACTCATTGTTGGCCTTTAAATTTTGCAGTCTAACACGGTGAAACCCCGTCTCTACCAAAAAAATACAAAAAACTAGCCGGGCGAGGTGGCAGGCGCCTGTAGTCCCAGCTACTTGGGAGGCTGAGGCAGGAGAATGGCGTAGACCCCGGAGGCGGAGCTTGCAGTGAGCTGAGATCCCGCCACTGCACTCCAGCCTGGGCGACAGAGCAAGACTCCATCTCAAAAAAAAAAAAAAAAAAAAAATTTGCAGTCTGTAATGGTTAAAAAAAAAAAAAGTCACACATTGACACATTAAGCACTTGAAAATCTTCTCAGATGCTGAAGCCTTTGTCTTTTATTTACTTCCTAGAATACACATTTTGCCTCTTTCATTATGATAACTGGTTGTATCAATCCCAACACAAATGACAGATTCTCAGATTGTTTACTGAAAGAAGTTAGTCAAATAAGCTTCCGTTTGTTGATTGCTCAAAATATCCAGATGGCTAAATCAACCTGGTATTTAAACTTATCTTTGATTCAACTATGGTTTCTATGTGTCTGTCTTGCTTGAGATAGATTTGAATTGCTTTAAATAAATTATCTTATTTACCTTTCTGAGATGAAAATGGAAAACACTATTGTTGCAACTTAACTTCCTGGGTAGTGAAGCCTTGGTTTTAAAAACTACATAGCAGAAGAGGAATTCCCCTGCCAGGCTGGAGGGGCCTCACTAAACCATCACTACTTCGCTCCAAATTGGCTCCTAATTCTTTCCAGGGAGGTGCAGTTTGGGCCTAAATTTTTTTTTTTTTTTTTTTAGATGGAGTTTCGCACTTCTACCCAAGCTGGAGTGTAGTGGCGAAATCTTAGCTCACTGCAACCTCTGCCCCCTGGGTTCAAGCAATTCTCCTGCTTCAGCCTCCTGAGTGGCTGAGATTACAGGCATGTGCCACCGTGCCTGGCTACATTTTTTTTTTTTCTTTTTTTTTTTTTAGTAAAGAAGGAGGTTTTGCCATGTTGGCCAGGCTGGTCTTGAACTCCTGACCTCAGGTGATCCACCCACCTCAGCCTCCCAAAATGCTAGGATTACAGGCGTCAGGCACCGTGCCAGTCCTGGGCCTAAATTTCTAAAACATTCCTTGTTTGTGTTTTTCTCTCTTTGATTTACTGTCTTTTTGCAATCTGTTGTTTGAGATGCTTTACGTGTGTAAAGCTTTTAAAAATTCACTAAAACAAAACAGAAAACGTAATAATGAATAATTAACTCAGAAACACATTTCTAACTGCTGTTGACAATTTATTATTTCCTAACAGCTTTCTGTTCCTTCCCTTCTCTTGCTGAAACTCCAGCTAGAGTTTGTTTTAGTTACATAAAAACTCTTCTCCAGTGAGCTTTTGCTAAGCTATACTGCTCATCTGGTCTTGATTCCGACTTTGGATATTTTGTTCATCGTGGATTATTTTACATTACTTTTGGTGGTAGTAATTGCATGAAAATATCACTCACCTTGATTACTACGCTGTTTGGTGCCCCCTGAAGCTTGCCCCAAGGAGAGTGCTTTACTCTCAGTACCCTAGTCCTGGCCTGACAATAAGCAACCTCAATATCTCAGTGGCGTACAAAAACAGACATGTAGTTCTTGTCCTCATTACACTGAGGTTGCCTATCTGCTGCAACTGTGCAGGGCACGGCTGGGCCCTGCTCAACTTGGTCCCACACGTCTTAGTCTTTCCAAAACCCATGCGGAAGGAGTAGCCCCTCTCTGCAATATTTTATTCTCACAATGAAGTGTCAAAACCGGACGGGACAATCATTGATGTACCTTGTGATGAGTCATGCCCTGGATCTCAAAGTTTCTCCCTGGAACTGACACCCTGTCCCTTCAGCCCAGTTTCCAAAGGCCAAAGCAGTCACAGGGTCAAGCCTGAACTCAAAGAGATGGAGGTGTATACTCCATCTTCTGAAAGAGAGAAAATATTGGAAATAGTCTGAGTTACCACACCCTACTAGTGAAACCTGAAGTACAGGAGACGTGATGTTAAAGTTCTGGAGGCTATTCACAAGCATTTCAGTTCTACTCTCTTGAGCACATATTAGGATTACACTCAGTGGACCTCTTGGACGATAGGACTATTGTTGTGGCTTACTTTAGCCAACAGAGTATACCGTAGGTAACGTGTTTCAATCCTTGGGAGAAGCCAAAGTGCGATCAACCTCATTCCCTCTTTCTTCTTCTTTTTTTTTTTTTGAGACAGAGTTTTGCTCTTGTTGCCCAGGCGGGAGTGCGATGGTGCGATCTTGGCTCACTGCAACCTCCACCTCCCTGATTCAAGCAATTCTCCTGCCTCAGCCACCCAAGTAGCTGGGGTTACAGGCATGTGCCGCCATGCCCAGCTAATGTTTGTATTATTAGCAGAGACTTGGTTTCACGATGTTGGTCAGGCTGGTCTCGAACTCCTGACTTCAAGTGACTCACCTGCCTCAGCCTCCCAAAGTCCTGAGATTACAGGTATGAGCCCCCACGCCCGGTCTCTCATTCTCTTTTTCTACCTCACCAGTTAGGGAAGCTTGTGTCCAAATGGACCTCAGTCAGCCTGCATCCCTGAGTGAGAAGAATCCCCCAGCAACTCACAATGAACATGAAAAATGAGATAAATAAACTTTTACTGTATTAAGTCACTGCGATTTGAGGGTTGTTTGTTGTCACAGCATAACCCAGCCCATCCTGACTAGCACATTTGGCTTTCAGGGATGCTTTCCCTTATTGTCTGGCTTATGCATTTCTAGGAAATGAAAGATAATCACTCTTCTCTGATAGGTTAACCAATTCTTCTAAAATTAGTGGTCTGATAAGAAGCAGGAGATTTACATAGTCTCAAAGTATTTCCTCGCAGTATACTTAACTAGTTACAAAGGAAAAAACATACAAGTTTACAGTCGAGAAAGCACCAACTTAACCAAGTGATCAATACATTATCAGTAATGGGATATGAGAAGGCACAGCAAGATGGTGGAATAGAAGTCTTCACCGATCTCCTTCCCACTCCCCACTGCAAAGACACCAATTTAACAATGGTCTACACAGAAAAGAACACCTTCATAGGAACCAAAAATCAGGAAAGCCCTCATCATACCTGGGTTTAACTTTGTATTGCTGAAAGAGGCAATGAAGAGATAGAGAAGACAGTTCTGAATCATCAGTGCCACCCTTCCTCATCCCGTAGCATTGGTGGCATGGTGCAAAGAGCATCTGTGGGTGCTGGGGAAGGGAAAACACAGCAATTATGAGGCACTAAACTCCGTGCCGTCCTGTTGGAGCAGAAAGGAAAACCAGACCAAACTCAGCTGGCATACACCCACAGAGCGAGCCTTTCAACCAGCCCTAGCCAGAGGGGAATTGCCAACCCCAGCAGTCTGAACTTGAGTTCCCACAAACCTTGCCACTGAGGGCTAAAGTGCTCTAGGTCTCTAAATAAACTTGAAAGGAAGTCTTGGCCACAGGACTGCAATTCTTGGGTGAGTCCTAGTGCTGAACTAGGCCCAGAGACAGTGGACTTTGGGCTCACATGACCTACTGAGACATTAGCTGGCATAGCAAAGGGAGTGCTGGCATCGCCCCTCCCCTAACTCCAGGATGCACAGCTTACAGCTCCAAAAGGACCCCTTCCTTCCACTTGAGGAGAGGGAAGAACCACGAGGACTTTGTCTTGAATCTTGGATGCCAGGTCAGCCACAGCAGGACAAAGCATCAGAGTCATGAGGCCCCTGTTCCAGGCCGTAGCTCCTGGACAACATTTCTAGACATGCCCTGGGCCAGAAGGGAGCCCACTGTTTTGAAGGGAAGGATCCAGTCCTGGTAGCATTCATCACCTGCTAACTGAAGAGCCCTTGGGCTCTGAATAACCACCAGTTATACCCAGGTACTACATCAAGGGCCTTGGTGAACCTCTGGGACTTGCTGGCTTCAGGTGAGACTCAGCATATTACCAGCTGTGGTAGCTACAGGGAAAACTCCTTCTGCTTGCGAAAAGCAGAGGAAAACATGAAGGGGACATTGTCTTGCGCCTTAGATAACAGCACAGCCATAGCTGGGTAGAGCAGCACCAAGTTGGCTCATGAGGTCCCCAATTCTAGGACTTGACTCTTGGTGGGCATTTCTGGACCTGCCTTGGGCCAAGGGGAGAACATCGTCATGAAGGACAAGTCCCAGGCCAGGAACCATCAAACAAACAAACAAAAAAAAGCTGACTTAAGAGCCCTTGAGCCTTAAGGGAACACTTGCAGTAGTCTGGCCCAGACAGTGAACCTCTGGGACTTGCTGGCTTCAGGTGAGACAATAAACACTTAACTCTTCAATGCCCACACACAAGCAAACATCCTTAAGTATCAAGACACTCTAGGAAAATGTGATTTCACCAAATAAACTAAATAAGGCACTGAGGACTAATTCTGGAAAAACAGAGATATGTGAATGTTCAGATGAAAAATTCAAAATCGCTGTGTTGAAGAAACTCAAAGAAATTCAAGATAACACAGAGAAGGAATTCAGAATTCAATTCTATAAGAAAAACTTAACAAAGAGATTGAAATAAGAAGAATCAAGCAGAAATTCTGGAGCTGAAAAATGCAATTGGCATATTGAAGAATACATTAGAGGCCTTTAATAGCAGAATGAATCAAGCAGAAGAAAGAATTAGCATGAAGACAGACTATTTGAAAATACACAGTCAGAAGAGACAAAAGAAAAAAAAAAAAATGAAGCATCCCTAAAGGATCTAGAATATAGCCTCAAAAGGGAAAATCTAATAGTTATTGGCCTTAAGAAGGAGGTAGAGAGACAGGGGTAGGAAGTTTATTCAAAGGGATAATAACAGAGAACTTCCCAAACATTAAGAAAGATATAAATATCCAAGTACAAGAAGATTAAAGAACACCAAGCTGATTTAACCCAAAGATGACTACCTTAAGGCATTTAATAATCAAACTCCCACAGGTCAAGGATAAAGAAAGGATCCTAAAAGCAGCAAGATAAAAGAAACAAATAACATACAATGGAGCTCCAATACATCTGGCAGCAGACTTTTCAGTGGAAATCTTACAGGCCAAGGGAGAGTGGCATGACATATTTAAAATGCTGAATTAAAAAAAAAATGTTTTATCCTAAAATAGTATATCCAGTGCAAACATCCTTCAAATATGGAGGATAAATAAAGACTTGCCCAGACAAACAAAAACAGAGGGATTTCATCAATACCAGACCTGTCCTACAAGAAACGCTAAAGAGAGTTCTTCAATTTGAAAGAAAAGGTACAAAACTCACTGGTAATAGTAAGGACACAGAGAAACACAGACTATAACACTGTAACTGTGGTGGGTAAACTATTCTTATCATAAGCAGAAAGATTAAATGATGAATTAATCAAAAATAATAACTATGACAACTTTTTAAGACATGAACAGTACAATAAGATATAAATAGAAACAACAAAAAATCAAAAAGAGGGGATGAAGTTAGGGTGCAAACTTTTTATTAGCTTTATTTTTGCTTGTTTGTTTATACAAACAGTGATAAGTTTTTATCAGCTTAAAATAATGGGTTATAAGATAGTATTTGCAAGCCTCATGGTAATCTCAAACCAAAAAACATACCATGAATACACAAAAAACAAAAAGCAAGGAACTAAATCATATCACCAGAGAAAATAACATTTACTAAGGGAAAACAGGAAGAAAAGAAAGAAAGAAGAACCACAAAACAGCCAGAAAACAAGTAACAAAATTGCAAAAGTTAAGTTCTTACTTATCAATAATAACATTGAATGCAAACTCCCCAATGGACTAACCTCTCCAATCAAAAGACACAGAGTGGCTAAATGGATAAAAAAAAATAAGACCCATGATCCGTTGCTTACAAGAAAGACACTTCACCTACAAAGACACACATAGACTGAAAATAAAGGGATAGAAAGATATTCCCTGCCAATAAAAAACAAAACAGAGCAGGAGTAGCTATACTTGTAACAGACAAAATCGATTTCAAGACAAATCTATAAGAAAAGACAAAGAAAGTCACTATATAAGGATAAAGGAGTCAGTTCAGCAAGAGGATACAATTTTAAATGTATATGTACCCAACACTGGAGCACTCAGATATATAAAGTAAATATTATTAGAGCTGAAGAGAGAGATAAGTCCCAATATAATACCTGAAGACTTCAACACCCCACTTTCAGCACTGGATAGATCTTCCAGATAGAAAATTAACAAATTGGACCTAATTTGCATTATAAAACAAATGGATCCAATAGATATTTACAGAACATTTCATCCAATGGCTGCAGAATACACATTATTTTCCTCAGCACATAGATTATTCTCAAGAATAGACCAACTCTTAGGTCACAAAACAAGTCTTAAAACATTAAAAAAAAAAAATACTGGGCCAGGTGTGGTGGCTCTCACCTGTAATCCCAACACTTTGGGAGGCTAAGGCAGGCAGATCACAAGGTCAGGAGTTTGAGACCAGCCTGGCCAACATAGTGAAACCCCACCTCTACTAAAAATTCAAAAATTAGCCAGGCATGGTGGCGCATGCCTGTAGTCTCTGCTACTTGGGAGGCTGAAGCAAGGGAATCACTTGAACCCAGGAGGCAGAGGTTGCAATGAGTCGAGATCACGCCACTGCACTCCAGCCTGGGTGACAGAGCAAGACTCAGTCTAAAAAAACAAAAACAAAAAAACCTGAAATAATATCAAACATTTTCTCTGATCACAATGAAACAAACCTAGAAATTAATAACGAGGAATTTTGGAAACTATATAAACACCATGGAAATTAAACAATATACTCTTGAACGACCAGTGGATCAATGAAATAATTAAAAAGAAAATTGAAATATTTATTGAATCAAATGATAATGGAAACACAACATACCAAAATCTATGGGATACAGCAAAAGCAGTAAGTACTGAGGGAATTTTATAGCTACAAGTGCCTACATCAGAAAAAAAGAAAAACTGGCCGGGTGTGATGGCTCACGCCCGTAATCTCAGCACTTTGGGAGGCCTAGGCGGACAGATCAACTGAGTTCAGGAGTTCCATACCAGCCTGGCCAATATGGCGAAACCCCTTCTGTACTGAAAATACACAATTAGCCCCTTCTCCCCGGCGGTTAGTGCTGAGAGTGCGGAGTATGTGCTCCAGGCTCGGAACATACACTTATTATTTAAAAAACAAAAACAAAAACAAAAAACTAAAAACAATTTTTTAAACTTCCCCAAAATGTACAAAAAATCTGCCTCTCCCCCGCTGTAGACTTCTATTTTTTTTTTCCTCCTCTTTTATAAAATAACGCCTTGAAGCAGCCGAAGCCGAGCCGCCCGCCCGCCCGCAGCAGCTCCAAGAAGGAACCAAGCGACCGAGGCATTCCGCTGCCCGGACTGACACCGCCACCTTCGCCCGCAGCCAGCGGCAGCGGATCAACACCGCTCTGGGGCGGTTGAGTAGTTTTCGATTCCGGGTGATTTTTGGCCCTCTGCGCTTGCCCCCGCTCACTGCCTCCCGTCTCCGGCCCCCAGCCCCGGCATTGGCTCTCCTCCTCTCACGGAAAGGTCGCCGCCTGTGGCCCTGCGGGCAGCCATGCCGAGATGAACCCCAGTGCCCCCAGCTACCCCACGTCCTCGCTCTACGTGGGGGACCTCCATCCCGACGTGACCCACGCGATGCTCTAAAGTTCAGCCAGGCCTGGCCCATCCTCTCCATCCGGGTCTGCAGGGACATGATCACCCGCTGCTCCTTGGGCTACGCGTATGTGAACTTCCAGCAGCCAGCGGACGCGGAGCATGCTGTGAACACTATGAATTTTGATGTTATAAAGGGCAAGGCAGTAGGCATCGTGTGGTCTCAGCGTGATCCATCACTTCACAGAAGTGGAGTGGGCTGCGTATATTAAAAATCTGGACAAATCCATTGATAATAAGCACTGTATGATACATTTTCTCCTTTTGGTAACATCCTTTCATGTAAGGTGGTCTGTGATGAAAATGATTCCAAGGACTATGGATTTGTACACTTTGAGACACAGGAAGCAGCTGGAAGAGCTATGGAAAAAATGAATGGAATGCTCCTAAATGATCGCAAGGTACTTGTTGCACGATTTACGTCTCATAAAGAACGAGAAACTGAACTTGGAGCTAGGGCAAAAGAGTTCACCAATGTTTACGTTAAGGATTTTGGAGAAGACATGGATGATGAGCGCCTTAAGGATCTCTTTGGCAAGTTTCGGCCTACCTTAAATGTGAAAGTAATGACTGATGAAAGTGGAAAACCCAAAGGATTTGGATTTGTAAGCTTTGAAAGGCTTGAAGATGCACAGAAAGCTGTGGATGAAATGAATGGAAAGGAGCTCAGTGGGAAAGAAATTTATGTTGGTAGAGCTCAGAAAAAAGTGAAACGGCAGACAGAACTTAAGCGCAAGTTTGAACAGATGAAGCAAGATAGGATCACCAGATTCCACGGTGTTAATCTTTATGTGAAAAATCTTGATGATGGCATTGATGATGAACGTCTCCGGAAAGAGTTTTCTCCATTTGGTACAATCACTAGTGCAAAGGTTATGATGGAGGGTGATCGCAGCAAAAGGTTTGGTTTTGTATGTTTCTCCTCACCAGAAGAAGCTACTAAAGCAGTTACAGAAATGAATGGTAGAATTGTGGCCACAAAGCTATTGTATGTAGCTTTAGCTCAGCGCAAAGAGTGCCAGGCTCACCTCACTAACCAGTATATGCAGAGAATGGCAAGTGTATGAGCTATGCCCAACCCTGAAATCAACCCCTACCAGCCAGCACCTCCTTCAGGTTACTTCATGGCAGCTCTCCCACAGACTGAGAACGGTGCTGCATACCATCCTTCTAGCCAAATTGCTCAACTAAGACCAAGTCCTCGCTGGATTGCCTAGGGGGCCAGACCTCATCCATTCCAAAATATGCCCAGTGCTATCCGCCCAGCTGCTCCTAGACCACCATTTGGTACTATAAGACCAGCTTCTTCACAGGTTCCACGAGTCATGTCAACACAGCGTGTTGCTAACACATCAACACAGACAATGGGTCCATGTCCTGCAGCTGCTGCTGTGCAACTCCACATTATAACTATGCTGCAGGAGTTCGAAATCCTCAGAAACATCGTAATGCACAGCCACAAGTTACAATGCAACAGCCTGCTGTTCATGTACAAGGTCAGGAACCTTCTGACTGCTTCCATGTTGGTATCTGCCCATCCTTAAGAGCAAAAGCAAATGTTGGGTGAACGGCTCTTTCCTCTTATTCAAGCCATGCACCCTACTCTCGCTGGTAAAATCACTGGCATGTTGTTGGAGATTGGTAATTCAGAACTTCTTCATATGCTGGAGTCTCCAGAGTCACTCCGTTCGAAGGCTGATGAAGCTGTAGCTGTACTACAAGCCCACCAAGCTAAAGAGGCTGCCCAGAAAGCAGTTCACAGTGCCACCCGTGTTCCAACTGTTTAAAATTGATCAGGGACCACGAAAAGAAACTTGTACTTCACAGAAGAAAAATATCTAAACATCGAAAAATGTAAATATTACGGAAAAAACATTGCAAATTATAAAATAAATTTAAAAAGGAAAAGAAACTTTGAACCTTATGTACCAAGCAAATGCCAAGTCTAGCAAACATAACACTAGTACTAGACTACTTACTGATTTAAAAATTAAAAAAACACACACACAAAAATAGTAAAATATGAAAACACATTAATGTTTTATAGAGTCTGGGAAAAAGAATTTTCAGTAAAGTACAACAATTTAAAGCATTCCTTTCTTTAATTTTGTAATTCTTTACTGTGGAATAGCTCAAAATGTCAGTTCTGTGTTAAGTAACAGAATTAACTGAGCAAGGAAACGTAATTCAGATTATAAAATTATTACTTTAATAAAAATTCCTTAAACAGTGAAAAATAAATAAAATACAAAAAGTAGCCGGGCATAGTGGCACGCGCCACTATGCCGTACCAGTGCCAGTAGTAATCCCAGCTACTCGGGAGACTGAGGCAGGAGAATTGCTTGAACCCAGGAGGCAGAGGTTGCAGTGAGCTGAGATCGTGTCATTGTGCTCCAGCCTGGGCGGCAGAGCAAGACTCCATCTCAAAAAAGAAGGGACGGAGGGAGGGAGGGGAGGGGAGGGGAGGGACGGGGCAACAGAGCAAGACTCCATCTCAAAAAAGAAGGAAGGAAGGGAGAGAGGGAAGGGGAGGCAGAAGGATATTCGAGGGCATATTCTTTTTTCTCTCCATTAAATGAGGAACATAATATCGCTCTGAAATTCCACTTCATTTTGTTAACCATGTGCAGAGGATTTCGCTTTTAAAATACATGTGTTAAGGAACAGGCAACGGAGATTGTCCCTTAGGCGGGAAGCTGATGTGTAAAACAGACTTTTCCCTCACTGTATACATTTTGATACCACATGAATTTTGCATCATATGCTTGTATCTCCCAATGAATTGTAAAGCCAACAAAACCTTGGCTCAACTTAATGAATAACAAAATAGAGGGACCCTCTGACTTATATATGGCTATTATCTTCCCCATATATTTTGTTATCCCAATATACCTTGCACTGTAGCAAGGAATACCTGTGATCATTTCAGCAGTTACAAAAGATCACAGAAAATAGGGGAGAAAGCAGGAAAGGTAGGAAGGGAGGGAGGGAAGAATAGAAAGGAAAGGAATAAAATATAGGCTGATATAATAAAGTTGGTGCTGAGTGTGGTGGCTCACACCTGTAATCACAACACCTTGGGAGGTCAAAGCGGGCAGATCACTTGAGCCCAGGAGTTCTGAGACCAGCCTGGGTAACATGGAGAAACCCCATCTCTGCAAAATTACAAAAATTAGCTGGGCATGGTGGCACACATCTGCAGACCAAGCTACTCAGGAGGCTGAGGTGGGAGGATCACTTGAGCACAAGAGGTTAAGGCTGCAGTGAGCCGTGATTGCAGCTCCAGCCCTTTGAAACAGAGCCTGTCTCAAAAATAATAATAATATGGCTGGGCGTGGTGGCTCACACCTGTAATCCCAGCACTTTGGGAGGCCCAGATGGGTGCATTTGAGGTCAGGAGACGGAGACCATCCTGGCTAACACGGTGAAACCCCGTCTCTACTAAAAAATACAAAAAACTAGCCAGGCGAGGTTGCAGGCGCCTGTAGTCTCAGCTACTCGGGAGGCTGAGGCAGGAGAATGGCGTGAATCGGGGAGGCGGAGCTTGCAGTGAGCTGAGATCCGGCCACTACACTCCAGCCTGGGCGACAGAGCGAGACTCCGTCTCAAAAAATAAAAAAATAAATAAAAAATAAAAAAAAAAAGGTATGAAATAGAATTTGATAAAAAGACATCAAGTCAAGGGTAAATTGTCAATTGATAACAATATTTTTAAATGCTTTGTGGAGGGAAATTCCATGTCACAAAGACTTAGAAAAAACAAACAGAAGGAAAACAAGCCTATCACCTATATCTATCTCTCTAGCCATATCTCCATCTCTCTTTCATCCATCTACCTGTCTATATATCGCTATGGCAGATAGATATATCTAAATTAAATAGGTAAACATATAAAAAGATATTAATTTGAAGTCTTTATGTACTAAATATCTTTTGATAGTTTTGGTTACAAAGTAGAAATACAGAAATGAAAGTCACTTATTTTATTATGCCGTGGAAAGTGGATGACTCTCATGGTGCAGGTGCAGTCTCTGTCCGAAAGAGGGAGCAGTGAAATCACAGATAGCATCATGGTTTTTCTGACTTTTTGCTTCTGATATTTCTCAACAAGAGCCAGAGGAGAGTAGGGAACTGGGAAAGGAGAGTATCAGCAGTGGGATGAACAGATCTTTGGAGTAAGCGGTTGTCTCGCACACTGCAGCTTTAGAACCATTGAGCACAACGCCCAGCCACCAATGCCCCTCTGTGGTTTCCTAAGTCCTTTCCTTTAACCTAAGAATTAAATACTTTCAAACATTCAGTAATTATCAAGATGATATCCTTGTTGCTAGAAGTTTTTAATTCTTCTTAAATGAACTGGTTAGAGTCTAAAATGTGTTCATTGTTAAATAAACTGGTTAGAATCTAACATGTGTTCATTATTTAATGAAAAATGGGTTCATGTTCTTGACATTTGAGTGCTAAATCAGAAACAAAAAGTAGGACATGTTGGCCGAATGCGGTGGCACACGCCTGCAATCTCAGCACTTTGGAAGACCAAGGCGGGAGGATGACTTGACATCAGGAGATCGAGACCATCCTGGCCAACACAGTGAAACCCTGTCTCTTCTAAAAATACAAAACTTAGCTGGGCATGGGGGCAGTCACCTGTAATCCCAGCTACTCGGGAGGCTGAGACAGGAGAATTGTTTGAACCCAGGAAGCAGAGGTTGCAGTGAGCCGAGGTCACGCCCCTGCACTTCAGTCTGGGCAACAGAGTGAGACTCCATCTCAAAAAAAAAAAAAAAGAAAAAAGTAGGAAGTGTTTGTCAAAAGAGCCATATTAAAGTTTCTCAGAGTTTCAATAGCTTTAAATTACTCTTCACGTGAAAAGACAAATATTATTACTTAGATTTTATTAAGTGATACATTCATGATACATTTTATTAAATAATACATTCATGAGTTCCTCATATAAATTTCACTTAAAGTTACTTAAATTTAATAAATACTACTTAAATAACCATCAAGGCCTGTGGAAGTTCAATTACATTTTCACATTGGCGTTGTCCTGCATGTCGGGTCTGTCTCTTATATTGTTCCACATTATCCAGACAATTCAAGGAACAGGAAAGGCAGATGGCCAATAAACATATGTAAACATGTTCATCCTTTCTAGTAATCAGGGAAATGCACATTAAAATAAAAAGGAGAACCCATTTATGCTCATCATATTGGCAAAAAGTTTAAAGTCAAATTTGAATTTATAGGAAAATGGATGCCTTTATGCATTGCCAGAGGAGGTTAAATTGGTAGAACCACTTTGGAGAGCAATTTAGTCCATATAATGAAGTTAATGATGCATACTCCCTACAATCCAGCAGTTCCACTCCCCTTCAGTTAAAAACCCGGCTGCACATTAGATTCATTATCCCAGTGGGCTATCAACCCATTGGCCTATTAAGAAAATCTTTTTGTTTCTTTTGAGGCAGGGTCTTGCCCTATTGCCCAGGCTGGAGTACAGTGGCACGATCAACACCCACTGAAGCCTTGACCTCCTGAGCTCAAGAGATCTTTCCATTTCAACCTCCTGAGTAGCTAAGACTGCAGGTGCATGTCACTATGCCTGGCTAGCTTTTAAATTTTTTGTAGAGATGAGGTCTCGCTATGTTTTCCAGGCTGGTCTTGAACTCCTGGGCTCAAGTGATACTCCCAGCTTAGCCTCTCAAATGTGGGATTGCAGGTGTGAGCCACTGTGCCCAGCCCCTATGAGAAATTCTTGTGCATATACATAGAAAACAAATTCAAAAATTTTCATAGCATTGCTTATAACAAAAAAATGGAAATAATGTCCATCAACAGGAGTATAAAGAAATAAAATGGAAATAAAATGCTGTATAGTCATTCAACAGAAAACTAATAAAACTATAGAAAATACGGGCACATGCAGCATGATTGAATCTCCCAAATACAGTTTTGAGAAGTAATAGGCAAAGGACACATACAGTGGAATTCTAGATAGCAATTAAAATGAATAAACTAAACCTATAAATAAATCCTGTGCTAGTTTTCTACAGCTTCTATTTAAAAAGTTACCAGGCCAGGCATGGTGGCTGATACCTGTAATCCCAGTACTTTGGGAGGCCAAGGCAGGTGGATAACCTAAGGTCAGGAGTTTGAGACCAGCCTGGCCAACATGGTGAAACCTACTACTACTAAAAACCTACTACTACTAGAAACCATCTCTACTAAAAATACAAAAATTAGCTGGGCATGGTTGTGGGTGCCTGTAATCCCAGCTACTCGGCAAGCTGAAGCAGGAGAATTACTTGAACCCAGGAGGTGGAGGTTGCCGTGAGCTGAAATTGCATCATTGCACTCCAGCCTGGGTGACAAGAGCAAAACGCCATCTCAAAGAAAGAAAAAAAAAAGTTATCATAGGCCAGGGGCAGTGGCTCACATTTGTAATTCCAGCACTTTGGAAGGCCAAGGTAGGAGGATCGCTTGAGCCCAGGTCTTCAAGGCCAGCCTGGGCAACATGGCAAGACCTTGTTTCTACCAAAAGGAAAAAACTAGCTAGGCATGGTGGTGCATGCCTGTAGTCCCAGCTACTCAGGAAGCTGAGGTGGAAGGATTGCTGGAGTCCAGGAGTTCAAGGCTACAGTGAGCCATGTTCATACCACTGCACTCCAGCCTGG
The DNA here is from genome assembly GCF_008728515.1 of Papio anubis. Taxonomy (NCBI): domain Eukaryota; kingdom Metazoa; phylum Chordata; class Mammalia; order Primates; family Cercopithecidae; genus Papio; species Papio anubis. The sequence continues at coordinate 58,207,297 of NC_044984.1, forward strand.
GCAACAGAGCAAGACCCTGTCTCAAAAACAATTACTGAAAACTTAACGGCTTGAAACAATACAAATTTATTCTCTTACCTTTCTAGAGATTCGAAATCCCAAATGGCACTCACTGAGCTAAAATCAGGATGTCAGAAGGATTGTTGTGTTGTTAATGTGTCCCTCAAGAAGTAAGTGTTAGAAACTCAATCTCCAATGCAATAGTGTCAGGAGGTGGGGCCTAATAGGAAATGTTTAGATCATGAGGGCTCCACCCTCATGAATAGGGTAACGCAGATTAGAAAAGGACTTGAGGCTGTGAATTCTCACTCTCTCTCTCTCACTCTCTCTCTCTGTCTTTCACCCCTCATGCCCTCTCACATCCCATCATGGCATGACACAGCCAGAGGCCCTTGCCAGATGCCAGGCCTCTTGATCTTGGACTTTCCAGCCTCCATGACTATGAGAAATAAATTTCTTTTCTTTATATATTACACGATCTGTGCTATTCTGTTATAGCAACACAAAATGGACTAAGACAACTGTGTTTTTTCCTGAGGGCTATATGGGATAATTCATATCTTTGTTTTATTCAACTTCTAGATGCTACCTGCCTTGCAGGGCATGTGGCTTCTCCTTTCATCTTCAAAGCCAGCAATTCCATCTGCAACCTTAATTCCCCTTTGCCATATAAGGTAACATATTCACAATGCAGGGCAAAAATAATAATAATAATTTCCCTCTACCCTCTTAGGGTCAGTGGCTGAGTCTGTGAAATAAACTGATAAAAGACATATTAAGAGGAGAAAAGCATACACATTTTATTTAATCTTAAAAGTTTTAAATGGGAAGGAGAAATTATAGAGAAGAGAACCCCCCCAACCCACCCCAAAGAAGTAGCCAGACTTGGGGCTTTTTTTTACCACTTAAAGGATGACAAATGTATAGAGAAATGACAAGACAAAGGAAAGAGGTTTCTAAATGTTCTAGCAGTGGTAACTTGTGAAAAGGTAACTGTAGGAGATTCATTAATGTTAGCCCCCTAGGGTTAGCCAGTAAGGTTTCTTTATGTGACTCTTCTGGTACCATTTCTGTCTATGGCATTGAGGGTTGTTCTCTCTACTACTGGAAAGGGAGGGATACCTTCACAAGGAAAATGTATACCCTGTTTTTAGGAAGATGGAAGGAGGGCAGTGAACTTTTTCTCAATTGCCTTCAACTTGAAATAATACTTACGTCAGGGTAGAATATTTGGGGGTGGAAAATTCTGATCCCTTACAACAGATTCAAGGGATTAGGATGTTAACTTTTTTTGCAGGATGGGGGGTAAAAGGGTGTACCTGTCTGATGGATTTTTCTTTTCTGCTGCCGAAAAAAGATGATACAGAGAACAGCAGGAGTTGCCATAGAGAAAGAGGTTAATTATCACAAGGTAGCTGAGCAGAAGGACAGGAGATATTTCTCAAATCTGCTCCCCAGTAACTCAGAGGCTAGAGTTTTTAAGGATAATTTGGTGTGCATGTGGATAGGGAATGGGTGCTGCTGATTAGCTGGGGACGAAAAATTCATAGCATTAAATGCTGACAACAGAAGTCTGGAAAGATCTAAAATCAACACCCTAACATCACAAAAGAAGTAGAGAAGCAAGAACAAACAAATTCAAAAGCTAGCAGAAGACAAGAAATAACTAAGATCAGAGCAGAACTGAAAGATATAGAGACGAGAAAAAGCCTTCAAAGAATCAATAAATCTAGGAGCTGGTTTTTTTTTAAAAGATTAACAAAATAGATGGACCACTAGCTAGACTAATAAAGGAGAATCAAATACACACAATAAAAAATGATAACGTGGATATCACCACTTATCCTACAGAAATATAAACTATCATCAGAGAATACTATAAAAGCCTCAGCTGGGTGTGGTAGCTCACGCCTGTAATCCCAGCACTTTGGGAGGCTGAGGTGGATGGATTACCTGAGGTCAGGAGTTCGAGACCAGCCTGACCAACATGGTGAAACCCCATCTCTACTAAAAATACAAAAATTAGCCAGGCATGGTGGTGCATGCCTGTAGTCCCACATACTCAGGAGGCCAAGGCAGCAGAATCACTTAAACCTGGGAGGCAGTGGTTGCAGTGAACCAATATCGCACCACTGCACTCCACCTGGGCAACAGAGAATCTGTCTAAAAAACAAACAAACGAACAAACAAACAAAAAACGAAACAAAAAAAAACCTCTATGCAAAGAAACTAGAAAATCTAGAAGAAATGGATAAATTTCTGGACACATAAACCCACCCTCCCAAGACTAAACCAGGTAGAAGTCAAATCCCTGAATAGACCAATAACAAGTTCTGAAATTGAGGTAGTAATTAATAGCCTACCAACCAAAAAAAGCCCAGGACCAGACAGATTCACATCTGAATTCTACCAGAAACACAAAGAGGAGCTGGTACCATTCCTTCTGAAACTATTCCAAACAATCGAAAAAGAGGGCCTCCTCCATAACTCTTTTTATGAGGCCAGCATCAACAAAAAAAGAAAACTTCAGGCCAATATCCCTGATGAACATCAATGCAAAAATCCTCAATAAAATACTGGTAAACTGAATCCAGTAGCAAATCAAAAAGCTTATCCACCACAATCAGGTCAGCTTTACCCTGGGATGCAAGGCTGGTTCAACATATGCAAATCAATAAATGTAATCTATCACATAAACAGAACCAACGACAAAAACCACATCTCAATAGATGCAGAAAAGGCCTTTGATAAAATTCAACACCCCTTCATGCAAAAAACTATCAATAAACTAGGTATTGATGGAACATATCTCAAAATAATAAGAGTAATTTATGACAAACCAATAGCCAATATCACACTGAATGGGCAAAAGCTGGAAGCATTCTCTTTGAAAATTAGCAGAAGACAAGGATCCCCTCTCTCACTACTCCTATTCAACATAGTATTGGAAGTTCTGCCCAGAGCAATAAGGTAGGAGAAAGAAATAAAGGGTATTCACATAGGAAGAGAGGAAGTCAAATTGTCTCTGTTTGCAGATGACATGATTGTATATTTAGAAAACCCCATTGTCTCAGTCCAAAATCTCCTTAAGCTGATAAGCAACTTCAGCAAAGTCCCAGGATACAAAATTAATGTGCAAAAATCACAAGCATCCCTATATACCAACAGATAAACAGAGAGCAAAATCAGGAGTGAATTCCGATTTACAATTGCTACAAAGAGAATACAAATCGCTACAAAGTGAATATACCTAGGAATACAACTTACAAGGGATGTGAAGGACCTCTTTAAGGAGAACTGCAAACCACTGCTCAAGGAAATAAGAGACGACACAAACAAATGGAAAAACATTCCATTCTCATGGATAGGAAGAATCAATATCTTGAAAATGGCCATACTGCCCAAAGTACTTTATAGATTCAATGTTATTCCCACCAAGCTACCAGTGACTTTCTTCGCAGAATTAGAAAAAAAACTACTTTAAATTTCATATGGAACCAAAAAAGAGTCCATACAGCCAAGACAATCCTAAGCAAAAAGAACAAAGCTCGAGGCATCATGATACCTGACTTCGAACTATACCCCAAGGCGGCAGTAACCAAAAGAGCATGGTACTGGTATCAAAACAGATATATAGACCAATGGAACAGAACAGAGGCCTGAGAAATAACACCACACATCTACAACCATCTGATATTCGACAAACCTAACAAAAACAAGCAATGGGGAAGAAAGTATTCCCTATTTAATAAATAGTGCTGGGAAAACTGGCTAGACATATGCAGAAAACAGAAACTGGACCCCTTCCTAATACCTTATACAAAAATTAACTCAAGATGGACTAAGGACTTAAATGTAAAACCCAAAACTATAAAAACTCTGGAAGAAAACCTAGACAATACCTTTCAGGACATAGGCTTGGGCAAAGACTTCATGGCTAAAACACCAAAAGCAATTGCCAAAAGCCAAAATTGACAAATGGGATCTAATCAAACTAAAGAGCTTCTGCACAGCAAAAGAAACTACCATCAGAATGAACAGGAAACCTACAGAATGGGAGAAAATTTTTACAGTCTACCCATCTGACAAAGCTCTAATATCCAGAATCTACAAGGAACTTAAACCAATTTGCAAGAAAAAGACAAACAACCCCATCAAAAAGTGGTATGAACAGACACCTCTCAAAAGAAGGCATTTATGTGGCCAACACACATACGAAAAAAAGTTCATCATCACTGGTCATTAGAGAAATGCAAATCAAAACCACAATGAGATACCATCTCACATCAGTTAGAATGGGAATTATTAAAAAGTCAGGAAACAACAGATGATGGCGAGGCTTTGGAGAAGTAGGAATGCTTTTACACTGTTGCTGGGAGTGTAAATTAGTTCATTCACTATGGAACAGTATGGTGATTCCTCAACAATCTAGAACCAGCAATACCATTTGACCCAGCAATCCCATTACGGGATATATACCCAAAGGATTATAAATCATTCTACTATAAAGACCCATGCACACGTATGTTTATTGCAGCACTATTTACAATAGCAAAGACTTGGAACTAACCCAAATGCCCACAAGGATAGACTAGATAAAGAAAATGTGGCTCATATACACCATGGAATACTACGTAGCCATAAAAAAGAATGAGTTCATGTCCTTTGCAGGGACATGGATGAAGCTGGAAACCATCATCCTCAGCAAACTAACACAGAAACAGAAAACCAAACACCGCATGTTCTCACTCATAAGTGGGAGCTGAACAATGAGAACACATGGGCACAGGGAGGGGAACATTACACACTGGGGTCTGTCGGGGGGTGGGGGGCAATGGGAAGGAGAGCTTTAGGACAAATACCTAGTGCAGTGGGGGTTTAAAACCTAGATGACAGGTTGATAGTGCAGCAAACCACGAGGGCACATGTATGCCTGTGTAACAAACCTGCACACTCTGCACATGCATCCCGAACTTAAAGTTAAAAAAATTGATATATTTGTTTTATAATAAAGTAATATTTCCATGTGACAGCAACATATAATGTAAATGGTTTCCAATTCACTTTTCCTATCTCTGTCTGCCTTTGCCTGCCGGCTTTGGAATTACAGTATGTGATTCTTGATAATATTTTTGGAGGGGGAAAGATTTGCATTATTTTAAATCGTGCATATAAAATAAAACTCAATAATTTGTTTTACACTGTTTCAAATTTGCATAATTCAAGTTCCCATGAAGTTTGACTATATTTTACTTATAGCATGGCATGTGTATATGTGATTAGTGTCGACATAGCAAGAAAATGGGGTTTCTAATGTAATCTGTTATATAAAAATGTTTTGAGCACCTACAATATAAAGCCTGTTTTCTCTCTTATGGCTAAAGTCTTTCACTGAGCACCCTGAATTACTGTAACTTTTCTTTCTTTTTTAATAGCAAAGATAAGCCAGGCACAGTGGCTCACGCCTGTAATCCCAGCACTTTGGGAGGCTGAGGGGGGTGGATCACCTGAGGTCAGGAGTTCGAGGCCAGTCTGGCCAACATGGTGAAACTCTGTCTTGCCTAGAAATACAAAAATTAGCTGGGCCTAGTGGCGGGCACCTGTAATCCCCGCTACTTGGGAGGCTGAGGCAGGAGAATCGCTTGAACCCAGTAAGCAAAGGTTGCAGTGAGCTGAGATGGCACCACCGTACTCCAGCCTGGGAGACAGAGTGAGACTTTGTCTCTAAATAAATACATAAATAAATAGCAAAGATAAAGGGATAAGAATGTATCAACCTAACTTGCTCTTGCCTCAGAGAATAAACAAACAGGAAAAAGAAGTCAAATCTATTTCTTTGCATTTCTTTTTGTTTTTAAATCAAGTCTAACTTCATGTATTCCCCTTTCTTTTTTTTAAACTTTTCCTCATTTGTGTTTAAAGATAAATACAGGTCATATATATGTAAGTACATATGCAACTTATATTTAAATTATAATGCATAATACTATAATTATCATTTGCAAACTAATCACCCCATGAATACTTTTTTTTTTTTTTGGAGACAGAGTCTTGCTCTGTCACCCAGGCTGATCTCTGCTCACTGCAAGTTCATGCCATTCTCCTGCCTCAACCTCCCGAGTAGCTGGGACTACAGGCGCCCACCACCACTCCTGGCTAATTTTTTGTATTTTTAGTAGAAATGGGGTTTCACCATGTTAGCCAGGATGATCTCAATCTCCTTACCTCGTGATCTCCCCGCCTGAATAATTTTTGCGTAGAGAAGGCAAAACTTCATCTTCATCCTCTTACTGCTTCTGGCTGGACCTGAGAATTGAATTGACATAAGACAGATTTATAGGAGAAAAGCATACAGATTTTTACATGTACTTGGGAATCCCCACAGAAAAACAAAAACTCAAAGAAATAGCAAAAACTAAGTGCTTACATCCTTGGTTGAACAAAGAGAGACAATTGTGGAAAAGTACCTACCATATACAAGAAGACCAAAGGAAGATGAGAGTTACTTTAACATCGTGTTTGTCTAGATTTCTTTCGGCCTAGACTCCCCATTTCTTGGTGATGTTTCCTTCCTCCTGATGTAGGGAGGGCATCTTTCACAGCAGATTTTTATCACCTTTGAGGAAAAAACAGGGAGGTGAGAGTGTCCTCCTTGCACCGACTGTTTTACAAGTGCCTCTAGCTCAAGGTAATCCTTAAGCCAAAGTAGCATATTTTGGGATGGCATAGGCTGCATCTACCAATATGTTTCTCCTTTTTCTGATACTTGTTTCCCCTTTTCAGAAGCAAGCACTATTCTGAATTTTATTATTTTGTTGTCTTTAAATTTTTTTTTAGGCTGGAAGTGATGGCTCACGCCTGTAATCCCAGAACTTTGGGAGGCCGAGGCAGGTGGATCACCTGAGGTCGAGAGTTCGAGACCAGCCTGACCAATATGCTGAAACCCCATCTCTACTAAACACAAAAAATTAGCCAAGTGTGGTCGTGGGGCCCTGTAATCCCAGCTACTTGGGAGGCTGAGGCAGAAGAATCGCTTGAACCCAGGAGGTGGAGGTTGCAGTGAGCCAAGATTGCACTATTGCATTCCAGCCTGGGGCACAAGAGTGAAACTCCGTCTCAAAAAAAAAAATTTTTTTTACGCATGTATGCCTAAACACATATTGTTGATTTTACATTTTTTTTTGAGCTTTCTTTTTTTGTTTTTTTTTTTTTTGTGGGGTGATTTTTTGGAGATAGAGTCTCACTCTGTTGTCCAGGTTGGAGTACAGTGGCAAGATCTCAGCTCACTGCAACCTCCACCTCCAAGGTTCAAGTCTCGGTCTCCCAAGTACCTGGGACTACAGGTATGCACCACCACGCCTGGCTAAGTTTTTGTATTTTATGGTAGAGGCAGGCAATCCACCCACCTTGGCCTCCCAAAGTGCTAGGATTACCGGCATGAGCCACCATGTTTTTGGGCTTTCTAAGGATGGTTTCCGGAAATGCTCTGAAGGTCAGACAAGGTCAGGTCATAGTCTTCTGGGACTCGTGTGGTTGGGTTTTGGTTGGTTAGTTGATTTTTGTTTGTTTGCTTTTTTCTCAACATCATGTCTCCAAGATTCACCTTGTTGAGTTATCATATCATTGAATATAAATATAGTTAATTTGTTTTTCTTTTTTTTTTATTTTTGGAGATAGAGTCTCTTGCTCTGTCACCCAGGCTAGAGTGCAATGGCACGATCTTGCCTCAAGTGATTCTCTTGCCTCAGCCTCCTGAGTAGCTGGGATTATAGGCACACACCACCATGCCTGGCTAAGTTTTGTATTTTTGTAGAAACGGGGTTTCACCATGTGAACCAGGCTGGTCTTGAACTCCTGACCCAGGTGATCCATCTACCTCAGCCTCCCAAAGTGCTGGGATTACAGGCATGAGCCACCACACCCAGATGTTCATTTGTTTTTCACTGCAGTATTTATATTTAATTGCATTATATGAACAGATTAAAATGTATTTTTGTCTCTCCTGACAAGGGGTATTTGGCTTGTTTCTAGTCTGGCGCTGGTACAAACAGGGATGCTGAGAATATTCTTAACCATGAGACTCAGGAGCAGAGGTTTTTCTGGACAGTGGTCTTCATGCTGGGCCACAGGTACCTCTGTGGGTGTCATCAGAGAATTTTAAGGAAATCAATGTTCAGATTCTCAGTTTCCACATACGCTCTTTCCTACAGTCATTTGCCTGAAGTGTATGCCAGTGCTGAAGCCTCAGGCTCACCTTTACCACTGAGCTTTTCACAGTTACCTTTCAGCCAAAGGTGCAGTGCTGTCCATCCAGAATCTTCCTCTGGTGCCCTGGCCACCAGTGTAAAAACCTCTTCCAAAAAAGAGGCAACTGGAAGTACCAGTGCCAGGGTTGAGAACGTAGATTATTCTATTGACTGAGGATCAAAGTTGGTTTTCAGTTGACAGACTATTAAGTCTGTCCAATTATAAAGTTGTCATATAGTTAATTCATAATGAATTCATAGAACTGAAAGCCATTCCATTCCCCTTACACTTATTTAGGTGAAAAAGATTTTTTAGCTCTTAAACTTGTCAGAAGCAAAAGAAAAATAGAAAGAGAATTGATGCTAACTCCTATTGTATTTAAGAAATAAATAAAAATACCCAAAGAAGGCTGAGCATGGTGGCACTCTGTCGCCTAGGCTGGAGTGCAGAGGTGCAATTATGGCTCACTGCAGCCTCAACCTCCTGGGCTCAAGTGATCCTCCCACCTTAGCCTCCCAAGTAGCTAAGACTACAGATGTCCACCACCATGTCCAGCTAATTTTTATATTTTTTATAGAGACAGGGTCTCACCATGTTGCCCAGGCTGGTCTTGAACTCCCGGGCTCAAGCTATCTACCAGTCTTGGCCTCCCAAAGTGGTGGAATTACAGAAGTGAGCCACCGCACCTGGCACATCACTTGAATTTTCTAATGAGCTAGCTGAATTTCCCAAAAGTAGGAAAGGCTTCTATTTGTCACTACAGTTTTAGTGTTCTTGGAGTCCTGCTCCTTGGTTAGTGCCAAAAGCAAGACCCTAATCAAATGTAGACCTTCATAGATTCATCAAATGTTTTCAACATCTCAGCTTTTGTGTACATCATTCCCTCTGCCTCGGATGTCACCATCCACTGAACCCCCACCGAGTCATCGCTCCATGCTCTGACCTCAGCTCAAATGTCATTTCCTCTCAAAGGCCTTCAGCAACTATCCTATCTAAGGCTTCCTAATTCTCCATCACAGAACCCTGTAAAGTTTATTAGAATGGGTTTCCTTGCTCATAGATTATCTCCTGCACTTGACTGTAAGCTCCTTGAAGGCAGGAAGTGATCTGTTTTATTCACCTACATATGCTCCAGCATTTAATGTAGTGCCTGATATTAAATGCTGGGACATATTCAGCAGGATATCCATAAATATCTACTAAATAAATGAATAGATGAGTGAATTTTCTTCAGCCTGTAAAAAGACACTCTCCTTCATCCCATCAATGGTAACTTGGAACAAGATGTGACAAGTGTTTCCAGGAATAAAAAGGTTATTCATGCTTTTATACTTCATTTCCACCCTGACTAGTAGAAAAGAATTCTACAGTGGGGTGTGGTGGCTCACAGCTGTAATCCCAGCACTTTGGGAGGCCGAGGAGATTCAGGAGTTTGAGACCAGCCTGGTCAACATGGCAAAACCCTGTCTCTACTAAAATCACAAAAATTAGCCAGTTGTGATGGCACACACCTGTAATCCCAGCTAAACTGGGAGGCTGAGGCATCAGAATTGCTTGAACCCAGGAGGTGGAGGTTGCAATGAGCCAAGATCATGCCACTGAACTCCGTAGCCTGGGCAACAGAGTGAGACTCTGTCTAAAAAAAAAAAAAAAAATTCTAGATCCCCATTCAAATTCCCCCAACTCCTACTCTTTTTATTCCCTTTCTTGCTTCTCTTAGAAATCCCTTCCTTTACTGTCTCAGTAATGGATTCAATTCTAAGAAAATGGGTAAATTTGGCAATGTTGTAAGTGAAAGAAGAACATTCCTCTGTTGTTTTCCTGCCCCTCCAGCGGGCAGCTCTGTTTGACTGTCAGGATTGCACAGCAATCAATAGCCAAGATACATTGTCATCAATTCCTCTGGTATAAGACAGCAAGCCAGACAAACCAAAGACCTGAAATGAAACACAGGATCAACAATGTGCCTCTCAAGAAAAATGCCAAGCAGACAAATGGCTTTTCTGACTGCCCCTGGTCTTAGGTTTTCCTGAAATCTTATTAGAATAAGCACCTATTTGTCTCCCTACATAAGTTTCTCTAGTATGCACTGTCATCCTAAGCCCACATTTTAAAACATCACATTTGTGAGAGTGAGAGAATAAAATTTTAATTCTGTCTAAATCAAATTTCCAATTTGTGTGTGTGTGTCTATATCAGAATCTCCCTTTTATGTTGTTGTGGATCTGTCTATCGTGTCTTATCTAATGATGATGATGACCAGAACTTAAATTTCCAAAGGGTTACATGTACATTATCTCATTTAATTTGGTTTATTTTAGCCAAAATGACTTCTAGGCAGGCCCACCTAAGCCCTTGCAGGATGAGAAGGCTAACAGCGCCTCCTGCTGTCCTGAGTACATGTCTTCTTCGCGGGTGGAGCCAGCCTGCTGCCAGTGCCTAGCAAACACCAAGCCAAGAGTCTACCCACAGCTGCTCTCCAGGCAAAGGGCGCTGCCCCAGATCTGTCCTCACCCCAAAGACTTTGCAGCATGATAAATGAATTACAGCTAAGCTCTAATAACTATGAATAGCTGCCATGGCTTAGTATCTTGCTCGTATGTAATGACACTTTTATTTTAAAAAGGACCTCTTATGCCTTAATCCAAGTATTTCAGGATCTGCCACACTTAGGGCTGCCTTTCCACTCTGAGCCAGGCTTTGCTTTGATATTTTTAAATTGCAACTAGATACAGATTAAGAGATACAGAAAAGCACAGATTAGATAAAGGTTTCAACCTCCCTTTACTTCTTGAAACAAGAGTAGCCAAAATCGTGACTATTGTCTACTCTGTTCCTGTCCTCTGCCTCCAGTGAGCCAAATGGCCCAGGGCTCAGGATTGGCTCCACTCATGGGGTCTTTGGGGGTGGATGAGAGAGGGACTGTCCTGTACCTTCTGCTGAGCCACTGCCACACAAATGGGTAACCACTAAAAAGGGAGCAAACTGTTGGGCACTGCAGAGCAAGGGAGATGTTCTGGTCTATTTTTTTTTTTTTTTTCTTCCTTCAGAGGAGACTTTGTGGGCTAATAGTGACATCTAATTACAATCTAATCACTGGGAGCTTGGAGGGAAATGTTTAGTTCCCCTCTGTAACAGAAACATTAAAAAGCAAGCACACACAGTTTCTTAAATAAGAAGGAGCATGGGGAAGCATGGACCAACTGTTGACAGGAAATTAACAAACAGTTTTACATATTCTGTTCCATTCTCACAATTGTATAGCCAACAACATAGTGGTTAGGTATTAGACTCAAGAGCTGGTTCTGATTCCAGCTTTGCTACTGACTAGCTGTATGTTCTTTGGAAAGACTTGTCACATTCCATACTGAGGTACTGCTCCTCAATGGGGCACCAGTTGAGGTATTGTTCCTCACAAGAGGGCATTAGCTGTGGGGGTTTGCCCGCAGACCCTGACCTAAATGACGGATGAATAAAATCCATATTTTATGTCTTCCTCCATGAAATGGGGTGACAAAGGTAACACTGAACTCATGGGGCTGTAATGAAGATGAAATGGGTTAATGTATATAAACTACTTGGAACTGCACAGGTACACTTCTGTACATCTATATGAATCTTCACTGTTCTTATTATTTTTGCTGTTCTGTGACAGAAAGGACAGATTCTTGTGGAGCCTTAGTTAAGAACTGTAGGCTGGATGTGGTGATGTACACCTGCAGGCCCAACTACTTGGGAGGCTGAGGCAGAAGGATTGCTTGAGGCCAGGAGTTCGAGGCTGCAGTGAACTATGGTTGTGCCACTACTCCAGCCAGGGTGACAGGGTAAGACCCTGTCTCTAAAAAATAAAAATAAGAAAATTTCTGTAGATAACAGCCCCAGATTTCTTATTCCAAATTGGATGCTGGATCTTACCAAAGAGATTGAGCAATGTAGGGATTCCAAGCACTGAAGAAAGGCCAATAGGAGAGCCATTTTGGTAGAAGAGCTCCTCAGCGACCCTTGAGTCGTGCCACTTTGGCAGTTACTTGCTCTATCTCCTCATACTCCACTGTGATCTCAGGTTCTAATACACAGCTTGTGGCTGTGCCTATACGCAGAAAACAAATGGAACTGGAAACCCCAGTTTCACCCAGATAGCTTGCTTGCCCTGGGTTTATGCAACTCAGCTAGAACTTGCAGCAAACCAGTGATTCCAATTTAAATTGAAAGAGTGCATTCCCAACTCCCAATTGCAAAAATATAGAACCAGCCCAAGAATGCCCATGAATCAATGAGTAGATAAAGAAAATGTGGTATATGTATATACCATGGAATACTACTCAGCCATAAAAAGGAGCAAAATCATGCCTTTTGCAGCAATCTGAATAGAATTGGAGACCATGATTCTAAGTGAAGTAACTCAGTAATGGAAAACCAAATGTCATGTGTTCTCCTTCATAAGTGAGAGCTAAGCTATGAGGACGCAAAGGCATAAGAATGATACAATAAACTTTGGGGATTCAGGGGAAATGGTGGAAGGCAGGTGAGGGATAAAAGACTACACATTGGGTACAGTGTACATTGCTCAGGTGATAGGTGGGCCAAAATCTCAGAAATTAAAAAGAACTTATCCATGTAACCAAACATCAGTTTTCCCAAGAAACCTATTGAAATTTAAAAAAAGAAAAAAAAAAAAGTAAGAGTGCATTCCCAGCAAGTGAACTACTGAAGGGCTTGATGTCTCCCCAGGCACCTTCCCAGAAAATGCTTCCACTGCCTGGAAAGATGGGTACTTCTGTGTCTGGCTAAATCAAGTTCTCCTGTGCTGCTTTCACAAATCACTTCACACTCTGTACAGTGCTCTGAAGCTTACAGTGCCATTTCAAATACATTTTCTCTGTCTACAGCTCTTAAATTACATATTCTTTCCCCATTCCATAGGTGAGAATACAAAGGGTCAAAGAGTAAAGCGACAGAGCTGGAAGCAAAGCTCAGATCTTCTGCTTCCCAATGAGGGCTCTTTCTCCTACACCACAGTTGCCTAGCACATCACAGATCTCACTCTCAGAGATTTCAGCTAAAGGCATTTCAGTAGATGCAATCCATCTTACCTTCATCCTGCATGTCATAGCTCTTTGTCTTTTACTTTTGTTCATCATTCTTCATTTTGCTATATTAACCTCATCAAAATTAGTTAAGGGAAGGACTCTGAGAAGATGGCAGAGCAGGAAGCACCAATAATCTGTCTTTTTTCCTACACAACAATGGCACTGGCAGAATCTGTCTACCTCATCTTACATCACTCACAAAAACCTAACTCAAAATGGATTAAAGACTTAAGTGTAAGATCTAAAACATAAAGCTCCTAGAAGAAAACATGGAAGAAATGTTTCTTGACACTGGTCTTGGCAATGATAAATTGACAATGGTAAATTTTATGTTATATGTATTTACAATTCCACAATTCTCAAAAATTAGAAAAAAACTGATCAAGTCAGGTTTTTAAATACAAGGAATGTCCTCTGAAAAGAATTCAGTATTCAAATCATGCAGTTTGCCAAAATGATATTATCATTTGTATTAGGCTATTCTTGCAGTGCTATAAAGAAATACCTGAGATGGGGTGATTTATAGAGAAGACATTTAATCGGCTCACAGTTCTGCAGGCTTTACAGGGAGCATGGTGCTGGCATCCGCTCAGCTTCTAGGGAAGCCTCAGGAAGCTTACAATCATGTTGGAAGGCGAAAGGGGTCTAGGCATATCACATGGGGAAAGTAGAAGTGAGAAAAAGAGAGTGAGAGGAGGGGAGGTGCCACATACTTTTAAATGACCAGTTCTTGCAAGAACTCACTATCACAAACAGCACCAAACCATGAGGGATCTGTCCCATGACACAAACACCTCCTCCCAGACCCCACCTCCAGCATTAGGGATTACAATTCAGTATGAGATTTGGGTGGAACAAATATTCAAACCATATAACCATTCATACAACTTTCTCTCTCTCTTTTTCTTTCTTTGACAGAATCTCACTCTGCTGCCGAGGCAGGAGTGCAGTGGTGCCATCTCAGCTCACTGCAGCCTCCACCTCCCAGGTTCAAGCGATTTTCATGCCTCAGCCTTCTGAGTAGCTGGCATTACAGGTGTGTGCCATCATGACTCGCTAACTTTTTGTGTATTTTAGTAGAGATGGAGTTTCACCATGTTGGCCAGGCTGGTCTCGAACTCCTGACCTCAGGCGATCCACCCGCCTTGGCCTGCCAAAGTGCTGGGATTACTGGCGTGAGCCACCGCACCTGGTCCATTCATGTTTTTGATAGACATTTATTGAGCATCCACCATATGCCAGGAAGAGTAATCAAGCATGCTTCATCAGTTTATAGGTCAGAAGCTGGATCAGGCAAATAGATAACAAGAACATAGTGCAGCGAGTGCTCTGACCGAATGATACCTGAGGTACTGGGGAGCCACTGGAAGGGGACTTAATGTGGCCTCGAGAAGGTTGTTAAGGGAAACTTTTCCCAGGATGATGCTATCGCAGAGTTTTAAAGTTCGAAAAGGCGGGGCACAGTGGCTCACGCCTGTAATCCCAGCACTTCGGGAGGCCGAGGCAGATGGATGGCTTGGAGCCTAGGAGAAAATCTTAAAAAATTAGCCAGGCATGGTGGTATGTGCCTATGGGTCCAGCTACTCAGGAGGCTGAGGTGAGAGAATTGCTTGAGGCCAGGAGGTCGAGGCTGCAGTGAGCCTTGTTGGCACCACTACACTTGAGCCGGGTGACAGAACGAGACCTTGTCTCAAAAATAAATAAATAAGCAAATAAATAAATAAATAAATAAAGACATTAGCCAGGCAAAACAATGTCTGTAGGGTGGGTATAGTGTATGTATGCAAGCATGCATGTGTTGTGCGTGTGTATGTGTGTGTGTGTGTTCTGTGGGGACCAACTTGGAACTCCAGAGTTGGTATGAAGATTACTTTATGCTGAAGACTATTGAGACTCAAGAAAGAAGAAGCCTCTCAGAACTTTTCTTATCTGAATCAAAGCAGCAATTTCTGGGAAAAGGGGGCTACTATAAATCTCTTCTCCAGAGGATCGTCATGGCTATGAGGAAGATGGAAAGACCACGTGCACCTGCAGAAACAAACACATCACAACTTTCTTATTTCCCATTTGCTCACCTAAAATCTCATTTGTCTTTCCTAAAGAAACTTACTGGTTCTTCCCAGAGAAGCCTCTTCTCCCCATTCCCTTTTTCCTACTAAATTAGGCATATAAGCCTCTAACTTTAACCATGAGGGAGCTAACTACTTCTGTTAGCTATTATGTGCATACGAATAAACTTTCTCTCCTCCAGCGAATCTGTATTTTATCAGTTTGACTCACACACCTCTAGAGAATGAACCTAAGAGCATAGGGGAAAATTTCCACCCCCTCCCCCTGAACAGTTTGGAGCAGAGGCACAGTCCCTGCAAAAATGTGAAGGTGGTTGGGGGGTATAAGACACAGAAGCAGTAAGAGTTGAGTATGGCGGGAGCCGATGCAGGCAGGAGTGGTGGCTGGATTGTTACAGAGGTCAGTCATGAAGGGCCCTCATGTCTATCACAAATGTACCTCACCCAAAATAACAAGAATCACTGCTGGAGGCCAGGTGCGGTGGCTCACGCCTCTAATCCCAACACTTTGGGAGGCCGAGGCGGGTGAATCACCTGAGGCCAGCACTTTGAGACCAGCGTGGCCAAAATGGCGAAACCCCGTCTCTACTAAAAACACAAAAAATTGACTGGGTATGGTGGCGGGTGCCTGTAATCCCAGCTATTCGGGAGGCTGAGGCAAGAGAATGGCTTGAACCTGGGAGGCGGAGGTTGCAGTGAGCTGAGATAGTGCTGTTGCACTCCAGCCTGGGTGACAGAGCAAGACTCCATCTCAACAACAAAACAAAACAAGAATCACGGCTGGTACCTCGGGAATCTGAAAGGATATAAGATGTGGCCGAAGTCAAAGACAAGTTGTGTCTGCTACTCTGTATCTGAGTGTACTTGTAGAAAGGGTTTTGCAAACTATTTTTTATCATAACTCCATCAGTAAAAAATTTTGAACATGCAATCTCAACATCTGCATACTTATTTTTATAAACTAAATGCAGGTAATACTGTGGTAATACTTTATTTACAAAATACAATGTACTCAAAAATAGAAACTAAATAAGAACATAGACATTGCAATATTGTCTTTCCAAGCTCCAATAGATCATCTTGTATCCCATGGAATGAAGGTTCCTCACTACGGAACATGCTGGCCCACAGCATATGAAATAAGATATACATCGAATTGTGAGGTCTTTTAAGAAAAATTCAGGCTGTGTGCCGTGGCTCATGCCTGTAATCCCAGCACTTTGGGAGGCCAAGGAGGGCAGATCACCTGAGGTCAGAAGTTTGAGACCAGCTCACAATATGGTGAAACCCCATCTCTACCAAAAACACAAAAATTAGCCAGGCATGGTGGCGCCTGGCTGAGGCATGAGAATTGCTTGAACCCGGGAGGCAGAGGTTGCAGTGAGCTGAGATTGCACCACTGCACCCCAGCCTGGACAGCGAAGTAAGATTCTGTCTCAAGAAAAAAAAAAAAAAATTCAGATGATGGGCCAGGAAAAATTGTTCAGAAAAAAAGCCCCAAGGAAACAAGGGTGATGCTAGTCTCTACAGTTGCACAGACTTTTAATAGTGTGGTTTTCAGTAGAAGTAGAATTGCCTTTTAGGGGCCAAAGGAAGCTGAATTGCTTCTTTTTTGGACATGTAAGGGGGTATTCTGGCTTGTCACAATATTTTAGGAAGAAAGGATATTAGCATTTAGTGGATGGGTCCAATGTTAGATTATCCCACCAGGTATTCGTGTGTGTGAAATATTGATTTAAATCATCTAAGCATTCGCACATACCTCTGTATTTTATTGCCTTATACATTTGTTTGTTTGTTTGTTCGTTTGTTTGAGACAGGATCTCACTCTGTTGTTCAGGCTGGAGTGCAGCAGTGCAATCTCAGCTCACTTCAATCTCTGCTTCCTGGGCTCAAGTGATCCTCCCACCTCAACCTCCCGAGGAGCTGGGACAACAGGCACTCACCACCACACCCAACTAATTTTTGTACTTTTTGTAGAGACAGGGCTTCACCATGTTGCCCAGTCTGGTCTCGAACGCCTAAACTTAAGGGATCCGCCCACCTCAGCCTCCCTTGTAAATCCTGTACAGACTATACTCTGGTCTTATTACTTCTTTCTCTCTTTTTTTAGGGTATATTCTGGTCTGATTCTCTCTCTCTCTCTCTTCTCTCTCTTTCTCTCTGTCTCTCCATCTCTCTCTCTCTGAGACAGGGTGTTGCTGTGTTGCTCCTGGGCTCAGGCAATCCTTCAGCCTCAGCCTCCGGTGTCTGATATAGCTAGGACCACAGGCAAACGCCACCACACCAGCTAATTTTTTGATTTTTTGTAGAGATGGGGTTTCACTGTGCTGCCCAGCCTGGTTTCAAACTCCTGGGCTCAAGTGATCTGCCCACCTGGGCCTCCCAAAATGCTAGAATTACAGGTGTCAGCCACCATGCCTGTCCTGCTTCTCTTACATCTAAATTTATTAGTTATAAGTAGGTACAAGCCTCTGACTGCTTCATTAAGTTTTCTATTATAGCAGTTCTGAGTATTTGCATATTTAAACATATATCATTTAATCATGATTTACCTTCTTTTAATGTGTCCATGTTACAGTTAAATATTGACTTTATGAAGAAAAATACAAGGTAGATACACTTTTTTTTCTTGCTTTTTTTTTTTTCCTAAGAGACAGGGTCACACTCTGTCACCCAGGCTGGAGTGCAATGGCACATTAGCTCACTGCAGCTTTGAACTCCTGAGCTCAAACAATCCTCCTGCCTCAGCCTCCCAAGTAGCTGAGACTACTGGTACGTGCAACCATGCCCAACTAGTTTTTTTCTTTTGTTTTGTTTTTCTTTGTTTAATTTTTTTTTCTACAGACAGGGGTCTCTCTAAGTTGCGCAGGCTGCTCTCGAACTCCTGGCCTCAAGTGATCCTCTTGCCTTGGCCTCCCAAAGTGCTAGGATTACAGGTGTGAGCCACCACATACATCTCATTTTATTTTCTATAAGTTCTCTTTTAGAATAGTAAATGAGATGTTACAAAATTTTTATTATAAAAAGGGATTTCAGGCTGGGCGTGGTGGCTCACGCCTGTAATCTCAGCACTTCGGGAGGCCCAGGTGGACGGGTCACCTGAGGTCAGGAGTTCAAGACCAGCCTGACCAATATGGTGAAGCCCCATCTCTACTAAAAATACCAAAAAAAAAAAAAAAAAAAATCCATCCCAAAAAAAAAAAAAAAAAAAAAAGAAGGCGGGGGAAGGGTTCAAATTCTGTAAAAGTAGGGCCTTGAAACTCTTCTGTATGATACTGTTTTAGTGGATACATGTCATTATATATTTATCACAACCCCTGGAATGCACAGCACAAAGAGTGAACCCTAATGTAAACTACGGGCTTCAGTTAATAGTCATATATCAATATTGACTCTCAATTGTAACAAGTGTATCACACAACCACAAGATGTTTAGAATAGGAGAAATGGCAGGGTAAGGAAGTTTATGGGAACTCTCTTGTACTTTCTGCCCAATTTTTCTGTAAACTTGAAACTGCTTTTAAAATGCAATAATTTATGGCTTTTATTTCTTTAAGAAAGCATTGGTTCTGATTGGTTTGAGAACAGCTAATTTAAAGAAAGACCTACTTCATAAGAATTCAAATTTATACCAAAAATCTAGGACAGGTGATAATTGTTTTCCAAAAATGTTCTTTCCTTTACGAAAAGGCGATAGATACCACGAGATTCTTTCAAATAACAAATGTCTCTGTTACATTTAAATAGGACTCTACCAACACTAGATTTCCCTTGCACACTCACTAACAGCAGATCTGTGTGTAAAATGAGGACTAACGCCACAGACTGTTTCTTTGTAGAAGAGGTGACAGAATTAGGCAGCCTCAAAATGTCTGCTGCCAAAGTATAATGGCAAGAAAAGAAGGAGTCTGTCATTTATCTCCTAAAATATAAGCATTAGAGAGATACATGTATTTCTTGGTATAATAAATCTTTTGTTACAGCTTGCTTTATATACCAATTAATCTCTAACTCTGATGACTGAATTACAACTGCCATTTCTTGTCTAACTTTGGCTGTTTTCCTCTGAGTAATAATACAATCTTTTTTGTGTGTGTGTGTAAGTGATGGGATTTAATACTTTCATCAGGATGGGTTCATTGAATATTCATATTCTGCTTATATTGTGCAGAGCCACATGGGAAGCTGTAGTAGAATTTCAAAAGCAGAAAATAGTAGCTCTGATGAGAAGGCTGTTATGTGTGGGTGTTTAGAAGTTATTAATAAGACATTAAGCAAAGCAAATTCTGTTTTAAAAATGATTTGTGCAAAGTGGAAACAGGTGATTTTTGAGCAGATGGCTAAAAATATTATAGAGCAACTTCACTGAAACAAAACAAAAGAGTTTAAAGCCCTGATTTATTTTAGCTTTAAATAGTTTTCTTGAAAATCAGAGACAAGTTTTTTTTGGGGGGAGGAGAGCTAAATTATACAATTGAACATTTTGAATAATCATTCATTTCATTGCTCTCTTTTGCCTTTTCTCTCTGTGACATTCCATTTCTTTACCTCTTTCTTTTTTGTCCTTTCTCTCTCTGCCTGTCTTTCATCAGCCTCTCCTGTACCAATCCTTTCAGGGCCTCATCGAAACTCACCTTTATTGTTTCATTCTATCCTCTTTTCTGCCAGGGAAAGTGCATCAGAATGGAATTGGCAAGATCATTTGACAGCTTGTCTTTACTATTTTGCTGCCAAAAGAGGGAAAATGGAAATTTATACGGTCCATTTGGACAAGCTGCTGTTAAATTATGGGCCAAGTTTCTTTTAAAACAATAATTAATATTTCTTGATTGACTATCTGGCAAACTGCACTGGACTAATCCAACCTATGAATGAGTGGGATTTCCTTAGATTTGTGCAGTTGAACCCTGCACAAATCTATTCAGAAGTGGGTTTTTATTGTTGGATTTTGTTCACACCAATCACAAAGTGCGGGGCTCACAGTGTTGGGTTGAATAATACAATATCGCCATTTTTATGTCAAAAATGATCAAATATCAGCAATGTTGTGTGGTTCAACTTAATAGATAATAAATATCTGTTGATTAGAATTGAATAGACTATACAAATCATTCTATAAAATATTTGAGGTAGTGTATAATAAAGTGTGGACATACAGTAAGCTAATAATAGGCTACAAAGCAAGCCCATTAATATCCAAGAAATCCTCAACTAACATAGAAAGTTCCAATAAGAAGGTAAATAGGACAGATAAATAAGCTACAAGGTCCTCGACAACTGTAATGATTTTACTATAAATTTAGACCTTCTTATTCTACATTGAAGTAATACCAATGACAATGATAACCAATATTTATTTGTGCCAGACTTGGTGCTGAGTGCTTTATATTATATATACTTTGCACTCAGTGCCTACCACAACCTGTTAGGGTAATTATCTCTATCTTACAGATAAAATAGTAATAATAATCTTTGAGAAAATCGTACAGGTTCTTAGGGACACATTAAATTGAAACAAAAGTGTTGATAATGTCATCAGTGTTACTTGAGTACATGCAGTATATCTTTTATAAGTATATTATTTTAATATCCCTTAGCCTTGAGCAAAGATTCTCATGCATAAGAATCACATGAGAACTTCCCAGGCACCCAAAATTCAGACCCTAATGTTTCCTTGCTCTTCCACATGTGGTCTTTATGACAGCATTATTGACACGGCCTAGGAGGTTATGAAAAAAGCAGGATCTTAGGCCTCATTCCAGAAGAAATCGGAACCGCATTTTATCAAGATTCCCAGGTGACTTGTATGCACATCAAAGTTGAGAAGTGTCACTTTAAAAAGGGTAACGTAGATCCCATGTGTCCAAATTTGAAACACATTCCCAAAGTGATTCTGACGTATGCGATCAATGTTAAGGTCATATTCGGTAACACATTGTCCCAAGACATGATACCAAAATGCAATCCACTGAAACCAATACTGCAAGTAATTTGAGAAGCCAAAGGGTTACAGAATCATGACAATATAAAATAGGTATGCAGAGCAATCTGTATTCTGAAGCTCTGGCTGGACCCAGAAATAAAACCTAGAATATTGGCAGGGGAGAGTGTATCCTTTATGTTAGGAGGAGTAGCAGAACGGCCCATTTCAGACATGAAATTCCTTTTTTTTTTTTTTTTTTTGAGATAAGAGCTTTGTTTTTGTTGCCCAGGCTGGAGTGCAACGACGCGATCTTGGCTTAGCACAACCTCTGCCTCCTGGGTTCAAGCGATTCTCCTGCCTCAACCTCCGGAGTAGCTGGGATTACAGGCATGCGCCACCATGCCCGGCTACCTTTGTATTTTTAGTACAGATGGGGTTTCTCCATGTTGATCAGGCTGGTCTGTAACTCCCGATGTCAGGTGATCCACCCGCCTGGGCCTCCCAAAGTGCTGGGATTACAGGCGTGAGCCACCGCGCCCGGCCCCAGACATGAAATTCCTAAAGGCTAGTACCACAGCTAGTCAGGCCTGGTGGCTCAAGCCTGTAATCCTGCACTTTGGGAGGCTCAGGCAGGCGGATTGCTTGAATTCAGGAGTTCAAGACCAGCCTGGGCAATGTGGTGAAATCTGGTCTTTACCAAAACAACACAAAAATTAGCCAGGTGTGATGGTGCACATTTGTAGTCCCAGCTCCTCAGGAGGCTGAGGTGGGAAGATTGCCTGAACCTGGTAGGTGATTGTGCCACTGTACTCCGGCTTGGGTGACAGAGTGAGAATCTGTCTCAAAAAAAAAAAAAAAAAAATCCACAAAAAACTACAGCTAAAACGAACAAACAAACAAACAAAAACAGCTGTGTGAATTTGGCATTGACTCTTTAAAATATGTGTGTTAATTTTTAGAAAATAATTTTATTTACCACTGAGCCAAAGTGATGCTGCAGTAGGGTGCATGATTTATTTTGTAGCTATAGGGACCCCCGTGCATACTCTTACTTATCCCAGGGCATATGGTCAAGTGGTAAATTAACTTCTACATATGGAACTTTGGGGGCAGTCTAAAAAGGACCATGCTAGATAACAGAGTGGATTAGTATGTAGCAGTGGTCCCAACCATCAGGCACTCCAGATTTCTCACATGTCCCTAAAGAATGGGAGTGTGGCAGGGGAGAGGCAGGTTTTCTGGGGCCAAGTGCAGTCTTTCTTGTTTTATAGCTAGAAAAGAGCTACCACAAGGTGGAGCAAAGTCACAGAGAACTGGCGGGAGAGCCAGAACCAGGGTTGCCTGTCTCCCAAACGGGTCACCCTGGCTTTCTGGATTTTAAATCACAGGCATTCTCCATATCCAACTTTGTAAATTGAAATGGGTTCTTAACTATGGGAAAGATAAAGAAAATCTGAAAAATGAAAATTACAGAAATACTGGCTGGGCGCGGTGGCTCATGCCTGTAATCCCAGCACTTTGGGAGGGCTAGATGGGCGGATCACCAGAGGCCAGGAGTTCGAGTCTAGCCTGGCCAACATGGTGAAATCCCATCTCTACTAAAAATACGAAAAACTAACCGGGCGAGGTGGCGGGCGCCTGTAGTCCCAGCTACTCGGGAGGCTGAGGCAGGACAATCACTTGAACCCAGGAGGTGGAGGCTACAGTGAGCTGAGATCATGTCACTGCACTCCAACCTGGGCAAGCGAGACTCTGTGTCAAAAAAAAAAAAAAAAAAGTTAAAAGAAAATAATGGAAAGACGAATTGACTTGTTCATTACACTAAACAGCTGGATCAGAAAAGAGATCCACCAATAGAAACCCATGACTCAGTCACACACATTTTATTTATTTGAACTCACTTCACAAGTTTAAAGGAATCGTAAGTTCATAGGAAGCAGAATGGAAAGTTGGAAAGAGTACCTACTTTGGAGATAGGCAGATGTGAACTGGAATTCTGACCCTGCCAGGCCAGACATTTACTGAACTTTCTGAGCCTCCAGATTCTCATCTGTAAAATGAGGACAATGGTGTCCACCATGTAGGGTTCTTCTGAGAATGTGTGCAAAATTCTTACCTTAATGGGTATATCCCATCTTCAACAACAGTAAAATGGTGGCCTACCAATGGTGGCATTAATATTCAATACATTTTATTGACTGTGTATTGGACACCATAATAAAATTAAAGATGAAATATTATCTCTGATCTTTATTTATTCTTTGTGGAAATGAGGCTGGTCTTGTACCCCTGGGCTCAAGCAATCCTCCCACCTCAGCCTCCTGAAGTGTTTAGATTACAGGCATGAGCCGCCATGCCCAGCCTATCTCTGATTTTTAGATAGCTTTCTATTAGGAAGAGTAAAACTGAGATAATAATAGTAAAGATAACTAATACTCACTGGGTGTATACCATGGCCTACAAGTACTTTAAAGGATTCATCTCAGTAAGTGCTTATAACATCCCCAGGACTTAGGCATTAACCAATTTTACAGATGAGGATAGTCTGTAACCCATTTTACAAATTAAGGCCTAGAGAGAAATAGTAATTTTTACCAGATCCCTTAGGAAAGAGCAGATTTAGGATTCACCTCTGGGCACCCTGTCTCTGGGGCTTGTTTGCAACACACTGGTTTAGGTCTAGACTCAGGCAACAATTCATTTCTAGGTGCTGCAATCTCTGCTGTCAACTTGTCCTTCCCAGGTGCAAATATGAAACAAATCCCAACAGCACCATGGATATGAATTCCATTTAGATGTGACTATGATTATCACCTAAGTGGGCTGCCTGCCTGGCCTCTCTTTCTCTATGGCTAACCCATCCTTCTACACTGCCAAAAGTTATCTTTATAAAACACAAATCTGATCGTGATGCTTCTCTATGTAAAAGGCTCCCTGCTGTCTGCAGAACTGTGTCCAAGATCTTAGCATGGCACAGGAGGACTCTCCCAGCTGGCCCTGACCTTCCTTTCCAGCCTCTGCTCTCTCTTCACCGTACACTCTTACATAAGACAACTCCACGTGAAATTAGGGCAGCCAGGGGTGCCATAGTATAACCGCCTGTATGGTAAAATGAAAAAAAACTAAAAAAAAAAAAAAAAAAAATTGGCATATTTTCTTTACATATATTCTGTTGTTATAAAGTAAAAAAAAATTTGCTAAAATTAAATTTTAAAAAAGCAGTGCGATTAACAATGTCCACATACTATCAGCTGACACATGCATATACATATATTAAAAATTTTACATTATTTTTCACCATCTATCAGAGATCTGGTATCTTAGTGGAAGATATCTTGTCACTCTATTTGCAATTCCTCTAGAGTATAACACTCTTCCTTTTCCCTGGAATGCATCCCTTTGCCTCCCTAAAGTTGCCAGCTACTTACTATTCATCCTTTAAATCCAGCTCAAATACCACTCCTCTGCGAACTCTTACACCCAATCCTCTTTTGCAGTCTGTTTTTCCATCCCCAGTGCTCCCAAGACTGGGAGTATTTCTCTCTCTTACAGCATTATTGTACCTCTTGTAATTATTTATTTATACAATAATAGACTGTACGATCCTTTCCGGCAGTGTTAATCTCTGAATCCCCTAGTTCCTAGGTTGGTGTTTGGCACACAGTTAAGAACTGGAGAGCCGACCACTGGATACATGAAAGAATGATCAAAGTCTAAAAGTCCCTACTTTCTTTAGATCTTGCAGGGAAAACATTTGATAGGGGACACGCCTTCGGACACATCATTTTGAGAAATCAGGTCCATAATATTTGAGAATTGATTTGAAGGGAGTCAGTAAATATCTCAAGTGGTAACTGTGAGACAAAAAGGCTAACAAAACCAGGTGTGGTGGCTGATGGCTGTAATCCCAGTGCTTTGGGAGGCTGAGGTTGGAGAATTTTCGTTGTTGTTGTTTTGTTTGTTTGTTTTTGTTTTTTTGAGGAGTCTTGCTCTGTTGCCCAGGCTGGAGTGCAGTGGTGCAATCTCGGCTCACTGCAACCTCCACCCTCTGGGTTCAAGTGATTCTCTTGCTTCAGCCTCCTGAGTAGCTGGGATTACAGGCACATGCCACCATGCCCGGCTAATTTTTGTATTTTTAGTAGAGACGGGGTTTCACCATGTTGGCCAGGCTGGTCTCGAACTCTTGACCTCGTGATCCACCCATCTCGGTCTCCCAAAGTGCTGGGATTACAGGCGTGAGCCACCGTGCCCAGCCAGAATCTTTTGAGGCCGGGAGTTTGAGACCGGCCTGGGCAATAGAGCAAGGCCTCATCTCTACAAAAAAAAAAAAAAAGAATAAAAAAGTTTAACAGGCTGGCAAGGATGGATTTAAAGTACTTAACACAAATAACACCTGAACCATGCGAGGATGGCAAGGTAAATTCTTCGTTATATTGTTCAAAAAGAGACTAGAGTTTCAGATCAGCCTGGACAACATAGGGAGACCCCCGTGTGTACTAAAATGAAAATAAACAAATAAAATAAAAAGAGACTAGACACGACAGATCTTGTAAAAGGTATCTGTTAAAAATGAGGCTGGGCGCCATGGCTCACACCTGTAATCCCACCACTTTGGGAGGCCGAGGTGAGCGGATCACTTGAGGTCAGGAGTTCAAGACCAGCCTGGACAACATGGCAAAACCCTTTCTCTACTAAAAATACAAAAATTACCCAGGCATAGTGGCGGGTGCCTGTAGTCACACCACTCTTGAGGCTGAACCAGGAGAATCACTTGAACCCGGGAGGCGGAGGTTGCAGTAAGCAGAGATCGTGCCCCTGCACTCCAGCCTGGGCGAGACTGAGACTCTGTCTCAAAAAACAAAAAACAAAAACAAAAACAAAAAAACAACAAAAAAACAAACCAAAAAAACCCAAACAAAGAAAAAAAAAATTGTAAAAGTACTAAGTGAAATGTGGCGTCCTGTGTTGGATCTTGGAACAGAAATGACTCTAGTAGAAAACATTAGTAAAATCGGAATAAAATCTGGAGTTTAGTAAATAAATAAGTAAGCGAACAACACCGTGTGACTTCCCATACCGTCGCTTTCCCACCATCCTAGCTTCCCTAGTTACTTGTAGGAATAGAGGATATGGTGTTCAAGGTGGGTGTTTTTCTCCGCCTCGATTGAAGAGCTTCGCGCTTTTTGGATTAACAGCCAGGTCATTCACAATTCAGTGTTCAGTTTTTCTACTGGGGTCCAGTGTCTCGGAGTAACGTCCCTTTGTGTCATGGAGACATCCAACTCTGGACTTCCCCATTAGATTCTGGCAAAAGCCCCACCAGAGCCCCCGCCAGAGCCCGAAGGCGGTCCCACAGGTCGGGAAGGGGTTTTCCTGCAGCCGGAGCCACGACCTCGGCCAGCGGTGAAGCGGCGCCTCGGCGGAGAGGTGCGGGGGGCGCCGCCCACGGCCTCCTGGGCTCGTCGCGCGGGGCCGGGCTGCGGTTGGCCACAACAGGCATCCATCTTCCCGGACCAGACAGGCGTTTCCTCGCGGAGCAGGGGCGGGGGCTTGGACGGAGAAGGGCACAGACCGGAGTGCCGTCCGCTCCGGCGAGCCTAGCCCCGCCTGGCGGAGCCCCGAGCAGCCGCCGCCCGCAGATCGCTCGCCGGGCGCCCGCGAGGCGCGAGCCGTATGTGCATCCTCAACTTTGCGGCCGCCGGGGGCGCGGCTCCCGCGTGCGTGTGCGAGTGTGCCTGTCACCGGCGGCCTCCTGGGGGCAGCAGCGGAAAGGGGGACGCAGAGAAAGGCAGCCTCGGCGCACCGCGGCCAGGGAGGCAGAGGCCTCTCGCGGCGCCGGCTCTGGAGACCTAAACTCCGCCGGGGCTGTGCCCAGGGCGCGTCTGAGCGTCGCCGCCTTCACCCTCCCAGCAGCAGCGGGGACTCGCGTTAGGATTGCGATTCCTTTCGCCTGCCGAGCGGTAGCGGCGGTGTCTGCGGGCAGAGGAGCGGCGGCCGTGGCAGCAGCATCCCCAGCCCGGGCGGGACCATTGAGCGCCGGAGCCGGCGGCTGGAGGCAGGAAGGGAGGGTTGTGGCGCTCGACCTGGGCGCGTTCCCGGCGCCTGCTCTCCGCCGCTGGCCCTGTCCCGGGCGCCCGGTGCGTGTCTCGAACAATGGTGCGGAGCGCCGGCGCGAGCCCCGCGCCCGCCCAGCGGCCGTAGAGGAAGTGGCCGGGCTCCCGGCGAGGTGGGCAGGGAGACGTCCCCCGCCTCTCGCTCGCTGGAGTTTGCCTGCGTGTCCGGCCTCTCCAGCCCCGACCCCGGGGATTCCCTGGGATCACCGACGGAGCTCAATTCCGAGAGTATGGTGCCAGCGCCCGGGCTAATCTAGTCCTCTCTACTCGCTCCTTTTTCCCTCCTCCTCCTCCCTCTCCTCTCCCTCCTCCCTTCCCTCGGGTCGGCGCTGCCTCTGGATTCCCGGCGTGTGAGAGTACAACTCTGCCTCTCCAAGGAGAACTGGTTGTGACCACTGAACAGAACTTGCCCATTGAAAGCAAACCCAGAACAGCTGGATAATGTCCACCCCGAGCCGATTCAAGAAGGACAAAGAGATCATAGCCGAGTATGAAAGTCAAGTCAAAGGTAAGGATGGGAGCGGCTGCCTTGCTCCTTTTGTGTGCCTTCTTGTCATTGTGCTCGTGGAGTTGCGTTTCTAACTTGGTGTCTGCGTGGGAGGAAGGTGGTGAGGGGACAGCTCGAGCCCTAGCTGAGCCACCCGGGCTTCCTACAAGTCACTTAGTTCCCAGTTGCAATCCCAGTCCCGTCAAACCCACGGGAAGCTGGAAACCGGGTGACCTCCCCTCGCCAGCTGCCAGCCCGCATCTCCAATGGGGAGAGAACTGGCTTTAACTTAACCACCTTCAGCTGGGCAACTTCTATGGGAAGCAGACAGCAGAGATGCATCCTGTCCAGCTATTATTATCACCGTCATTATTCTTTTTAAATAGTAGGATTGTCACTACGTAATTTTTTTACGGAATCATATTTGTAAAGTCTGTGAACCCCACGCGGTCTCCAGCCTCATTGAGTGCAGGCTATTTCAGGTATTTACACCGCTCACCTATTTACACCGCTCACAATTTATTAGGGCGAGTCCCCCTTTTATTAAATAGCTCCCTGAAAGCCTGGCAGTTAAACGAAGCAGTGACTAGTGGAATCTGACTCCTCCTTTATAATGGGCCAGAATTCATTGCCATCTTTCACATTCACATGGGAATATTGCTTTATCATTTGCTGGAAGCCACTTGCATGTAAAATGAAGGTTTGAATATTTGAGTAGTAGTTTCAATCGATTTGCATTGTCAACTAATGAAGGAAACCTAATTAAGGCTGATTAATTATTTTTACTTTCTATGCCTTGTGATTAAAAAAAATATATTTTCTCTCCAATACAAGTATTTTTTGCTGCTGAAGTGTTTCGTAAACATATGTTAGTTGAATTTTTTCCTCCTCTTTCCTGATGTCTCAGGAGTAGCTTTCCTGATTGAGACAATGGATGGAATGTTGGGATCGCCCGCTGTTCTTTGACACATTCAATGCAAAGTTCATAAAGATTGTTATGTACACACCTGTGTTTGTCTATGCACAGTCTTATGAAAGGGTTACGGAGAAAGGCATTACTGTACTTCCCTTGAGCAAGGGAGGAGCAGCCTGAGTGTTCTTTTGTGTGGTCAAGTTGTAAAAATGCCTGGAGTCCTGTGAGAGGACCTGGTGGAGAAATCCTGTATCATCCAGTGTGAATCGAGACCAACTCATTGTGGCCACAGCAGACACAATATGCAAGATAACTTAGGTTATCTTTAGGCTGACCCCTATAATGGAGTTAAGCTAAACATTGTTCAGTAGACACAGATTTTTGTCTGCTTGGAATTATGATAATTTGTACTTACAGGAACTTGTTTCATTGCTATGGAAGTTGTGTTAGCAGTTATTTTCTTAGAGCCAGGTAAACTTTCTAATGCGACTAACCTTTCTTTTTTCGGTGAGTCCAACATAGCCTAAAACCTTTCATTCCAAGGCAGTACTCTTGTTCACAACCACCATTTCTCTGTGCAGTTTTTCCACATGGCTCTTTGTGGCAGGTCTTCAAGGGGTGGCGGTCTGGTTTTTCTGCCGCCTGGAGCTCTAATTGGCAAATGCACTTCCAAATGTTGATTTCTTTATCTTTGCTGTAAGGTCACTTGCCAGTGATCAAATCCTTATTGGAAAATCAGCGAAATGGGATGTGTTGCAATGTGTCTGTCAAATTCAAACGGAAGAAAAATCATGAACGTGGTGAAAATCACATTTGGAACTAAGTCTCTCCCACAGCCAGTGACCTTCTCCCTATTTCCTTCAACACTTCTCCCTTCCACACACCCACAAGTCCCTAGGCTGCTTTAGGACTCTTCACTGTACCTGCCTGCCCTGTGTCCAGGCTTTACCTCCTCCTTCAGTAACCTACACATCCAGTATCTAACCTAGATCGCTACATCCATACACAAAAGTGGGAATAAGGGAATATCACGGAGTCAGATCATATAAGCATTAAATGGCACAAATTCACCTGGTACTTCTAGGCAAATCAAGAAGAGAGTGGGAGAAAAATAACAGGCAAATAGTGCATGAGGCCAGCTGTCCAACGCAGGGAGAGTAGGCCCCTTAGTAAGGACAGCATGGGAGACAAGACTCTGGTTTTTCTCTACCCTCGCAGAGTGCTGTCTGTTATTTAAAGGTCTGTGTTTTGGGGCCAGATGCAGTGGTGCATGCCTGTAATCTCAGCATTTTGGGAGGCTGAGGCAGGCAGATCACTTGGGGTCAGGAGTTCGAGACCAGCCTGGCCAACATTTTGGTAGATAAACCACATCTCTACCAAAAAATACAAAAATTAGCTAGGTGTGGTGGCACACACCTGTGGTCCCAGTGTGCCTGTGGTTCCACTTGAACCCAGGAGGCAGAGGTTACAGTGAGCCGAGATCACATCACTGCACTCCAGCCTGGGTGACAGAATGAGACTCCGTCTAATAAATAAATAAATAAATAAATAAATAAACAAAGGTATATGTATTTGGAACAACCTGCTTTTTAAATTACAGTCAGTAACTTTATCTGATGATAAAAAAAAAAATTCTGTTCTATTGCTGAAGAAAAACCTAGCTCTGTGGAACTCATTAAGACATAAGCCTAGGCCAGGCACGGTGGCTCAAGCCTGGAATCCCAGCACTTTGGGAGGCCAAGGTGGGCGGATCACTTGAGGTTGAGACCAGCCTGGCCAACATGGTGAAACCCTGTCTCTACTAAAAATACAAAAATTAGCTGGATGTGGTGGTGCATGCCTGTAATCTCAGCTACTCTGGAGACTGAGTCAGGAGAATTGCTTGAACCCAGGAGGCAGAAGTTACAGTGAGCTGAAATTGCACCACTGCCCTCCAGACTGGCTGACAGAGCGAGACTCCGTCTCAAGAAGAACACAATTAATAAACATACATATTGGACTCTCTAGGTGACTTAGGTGTGTGGGTGATTTCAAGAGTCATTCTGATTATATGTATGTTTTTTGACGTTCTAACTTAGAACCTAACACCCTAGAATATTTTCCTCTCTTACTCTCTCCCATTTTCCCTAATAACAACTCTATTTATCTCGGAATTTTTGAGATAATGTTTTGACCTAAAGGAATGACTTCAGATATGGAATTTTTTTTATTTTTAATTTTTTATATATATATATATGTATGTGTATGTGTATATGTGTATACATATATCTAATATATATATATAGATATCTAAATAGGAGATATATATATACACATACACACATAAAATGGAGAATCACTCTGCCGCCCAAGCCAGAGTGCAGTGGCGTGATCTCGGCTCACTGCAACCTCCGCCTCCTGGGTTCAAGTGATTCTCCTGCCTTAGCCTCCGGAGTAGTTGGAATTACATGCACGCACCACCATGCCCAGCAAATTTTTGTATTTTTAGTAGAGATGGGATTTCGACACGTTGGCCAGGCTGGTCTCGAACTCCTGACCTCAGGTGATCTGCCCGCCTCAGCATCCCAAAATGCTGAGATTATAGGCATGAGCCACTGCATCTGGCACAGATATGGAATTTCACCATTGTGGCTGCCTGCACAGGTTTTGGGAACAGACTTCAAGGGGCTATTCTTAACTGTGAAAAGAACTATTCCTGGTGATAATTTGTAATTTTGTGTATAAGATCATAGATGTATCTAGTTGTATGTATAATTTTGGGCAAGTCACTTAGCCTCTCTCTGGGTTTTGGTTTTCTTATCTATAAGATAAGGAGTTGGAATTCTCTTCATCCTAAGTGTCTTTGTTTTTTTTTTTTCTTTTTGAGACACAGTCTCACTCTGTCACCCAAGCTGGAGTGCAGTGGCATGATCATGGCTCACTGCAACCTCCGCCTTCTGGGTTCAAGTCCAAGTTCAAGTGATTCTCGTGCCTCAGCCTCCCAAGTAGCTGGGACTACAGGCGCGCACCACCATGCCTGACTAATTTTTGTAATCCTAAGTGTCTTTGACTCTAATTGAAGATGTCATATCAGTTCATATTAATTGCTTCATAAAATTTTCAAGCTTTTTAAGTTTTCTCTTGGCTGCTCTGTTTTGGGGAGAATCATTTTTGCCTTCACTTTTA
The DNA here is from genome assembly GCF_008728515.1 of Papio anubis. Taxonomy (NCBI): domain Eukaryota; kingdom Metazoa; phylum Chordata; class Mammalia; order Primates; family Cercopithecidae; genus Papio; species Papio anubis. The sequence continues at coordinate 58,239,307 of NC_044984.1, forward strand.
TTTCATAAGTTCATGGACACTGTATAAATTGAGTTCTTGGAGAATTAAAATATAATACAATAAAGAATACAGAAAAAACAGTAATCAAAACTACATGCAGAGAAGTGTAGCACAGAATCGTAAGACAGAGAAGAATCAGGAATGATACAAGTGGTTAAACAATGGATAGGTTTGAATCGGGGACAAAAGGAGACCCCAAGCAACAGTTTTAAAGAATGAATTGAGCATTTCATGCCTCTTGGTCAAATTCTCAAAGACTTAGAATTAAGAGAAATAAATCTCTTGTTCGAATAGGCCATTAAAAAGCAAGCATGTCTTGAAAAGTGTATGAAACCCAAACCAGTTGACTATGCTATTTGTTAGCATCTCTGGCAACTAGTATAGCAGTGGAAGGGATTGAATAATTGGCTAACAGAAGGTTTTGAGATTATCTATGGACTTTAGTGATCTATGTAATTCTTGTATTCTGCAGCAAAACTATTGTGGAGCCACGCATATGGGAACGAAAAATACTCAAAAAGACATGTTTTGTGAAGTGGAACTTATAGATGAAAGACTGTGTTTGTTTTTAATAATGTATGTTGCTAGTTGCTAAGAATTGACAGTTATTATTTGTAGTATTTTCCTAGAGATAGCACCATATTTATCTACATGCAAAATGTATAGGGAGTGCCAAGAAAATCTGTTGTTCTTTGACCACTCTGCAGCCTGACATACAAATAATACATTTTAGTAGCAGATGGAACATGAGGAAATGCCAATTTGATTTGGTATGGCCCTGCATCATGCCATGGTGCAACTGTGTCTGCATCTTATGTTCTTTCTTCTAACATAGAATTGGAAGTGACAGCAATTTAAGTTATGAATTAAAACTTTATAGCTGGGAGGGACCTGTAACATTTTTTTCTCCAACCCAGTCATTACATGATGCAGGGAGGCTTAACGATAGAGTTACACAATTAACAGTGACATACCTGGGACCAGAACCCAGGTTATCTTCTTTTCAGTAGCGAGAATTCACTTTTAGATTCCTCACAAAGTAGATATCTAAATAGGAGATAGAACAGTTACCTATTTAGACTTTGCATTCATTGAAGGAGTCATTGTTGGACCTAAGAGAGCGTAGAAACCGTCGTCTGTGAACAGGAGTTAATTACATTGATTAACTCTAACCAAGTTGTTTTTTTCACCAGGACCATTTCAAGAGACCACAATACCCAGGCAGCAGCTTCACATGGTGGCTTTTAAGGTCTAGAAAAACAACATGGTTAATATGTACAAATGTGATTTGCTTGATGTTTTGCTGAAGCTAATTGCAGCTACTGCAACAAGGCCTTTACAGTGCCCTGAAAACCCGATTAGTTTCATGAACTTCAGAATATATTAAGGGATAGTTTTAGAGAAAATTTTGAGCAAAGCATGACCTTCTGAAACACATGAGGGCTGGATTATAATACAGGATAGTAAATCTCAGCTCTGACAATCTAGATTGGTTTGTTTACTCCTGTGCTATGTTGACCAGTTTAGGAGTCAGACAACTTCAAGTCTGTTCTAGGTTTTAGAGTCTTTGTAAATTGGCCAGACAATTTCTTTTTTTTTTTTTTCTTCAAGACAGGGTCTCACTTTGTCACCCAGGCTAGAGTGCAGTGGGTGAACAAGGCTCACTGCAGCCTTGACCTCCTGGGGTCAAGCGATTCTTCTGCCTCAGCACTCCAAGTAGATGGGACTGTAGGTACACACCACCATACCTGGCTTTTTTTTTTTGTAAAGATAGGGTTTCGCCATGTTGCCCAGACTGGTCTCAAACTTCTGAACTCCTGTGTCAGCGTCCCAAAGTGCTGGGATTATGGGCATGAGCCACCGTGCCTGGCCAAGGAGAGACAGTTTAAAAATTTTTATTCATGCTACCTATTTTTACTTCAATTCAAACAACAAGATAAAGAAAAGGGAATAAATTGTTTGTCTAATTAGTCTGTTTATGCTTTAGCAGTTTGAAGGCAGAAATTTGGATTAGAGGCTGGGCATGGTAGCTCATGCCTGTAATCAATCCTAGCACTTTGGGAGGCCGAGGTGGGTGGGTGGATTGCTTGAGCCCAGGAGTTTGAGACCAGCCTGGGCAACATGGTGAAGCCTCGTTTCTACTAAAAACACAAAAATTAGCCGGGTGTGGTGGCATGCATCTATAATCCCAGCTACTCTGGAGGCTGAGGCACGAGAATCGCTTGAACCTAGGAGGCGGAGGTTGCAGTGAGCTGAGATTGTGCCACTGCACTCCAGCCTGGACGACAGAGCGAGACTCCATCTCGAAAAAAAAGAAGCTTGGATTAGAGACAGTTATGTACAGGTATTTTTGTCAGCTGAGAACTACTTTCTAATTTATTGACAGCATTATTTACTCTCCCCTGTTGATGTGTTAGACTGGGAAGAAACAGAACGTGGTGTTTAAAACCAGGAATTCTGGGCCAAGCACGGTGGCTCACACCTGTAATCTCAGCACTTTGGGAGGCAGAGATGGAAGGATCACTTGAGACCAGGAGTTTGAGACCAACCTGGTCAACATGGCGAGACACCATCTCTAATTTTTTAAAAATAAATAAATAATTAAAAAAAGCAGGAACTTTGGTGTTAGCAGTCTAGCCTTGTCACTGATTAGTTGTGTGACCTCTAAGAGTGAATTTCTTCATCTGTAAAATAGGGAAAATCGTAGTATTTACCTTGTTGTCTTTTTAAATTTTCTTTCTTTTTCTTTTTTTTGAGACCAAGTCTTGTTCTGTCACCCAGGCTGGAGTGCAGTCGTGTGACTCTCAGATTCAAGTGATCCTCCTACCTCAGCCTCCCAAGCAGCTAGGATTACAGGCATGCTCCACCATGCCCAGCTAATGTTTTTGTATTTTTAGGAGAGACAGAGTTTTACTATGTTGGCCAGGCTGGTCTCGAACTCCTGACCCCAAGTGATCCACCCACCTCAGCTTCCCCAAGTGCTGGGATTACAGGCGTGAGCCACTGCACCTGGCCTCCTTTTTGTCTTTGTGAGATTGCAGTGAGGAAAACATTTATCACAGGCTTGGCACATAATAGTCAATAAATGTTAGTAATTGTTATCTGTTTAATGCTGGTTTTCTTTCCATCTGCTGTTTTTTTTTTTTTTTTTGGAGGTAGGGTCTCACTCCGTTGCGCAGGCTGGAGCACAGTGACCCAATCTTGGCTCAGCTCACTGCAGCCTCGCCCTCCCCAGGCTCAGGTGATCCTGCCACCTCAGCCTCTGGTGTAGCTGGGACTATAGGCACCTGCCATCATGCCTGGATGATTTTTGTATTTTTTGTAGAGACGGGGTTTGGCCATGTTGCCCAGGCTGGTTTCAAACTCCTAAGCTCAAGTGATCTGCCTGCGTGAACCTTGGGCCTTGCAAAGTGCTGAGATTACAGGCATGAGCCACCTTGCCCAGCCTGTTGTTCTTTCTGCTGTATCTTGTTGCATTCTGATTTAGATAAGTTTTTTGAAATTCAAATATGTAATCGCTAGTCTTTTTACCAGAATGAATTCCAAAGTGGACTCATCTTGAATTATCCTAAGAGAGTGCCATGTGCTTTTAGAATGGAGTGAGTTTCATGGTGGAATTTAAAAGGGAAATAGAATAGACAAAGCATACAGATTCCCAGCTCATTATAAGGTGGATTTTATATTTTGTCATTATTTTTCATCCAAGTGCAAGTAACAAAGGCTAACAGCACATTTCCTGGCTCTGGGCTGCCATGTATTTAAGAATAACTTTTGTTTTAAATTGTCTCTACCTCTGTTCAGTGATGCTATATGGAAAATGAGAACCATAGTTCAGTCAGTGGATTTTACTTACCTGGGGGTGAAAAAGATTCTTATGACATCAGATAAAGTCACTGACTTAATCTCATAGTCTTGAGAAAAGTATTTTCTTTTAAAATCAATGTAGGAATGAAAATTTCACTTATGACTGCTAATTTGCTTCTGTTTCACTAGAAAGCACTTTGATATTAGAAATCATTGTCTATCTCCCACACCCTTTAATGTACAGGGCTCATTAAACATTTATTACGTGAGAAGAGGAATAATTTGGAATCATAATTCCTTTATACTGCAAATAAACATGGTGATCATTCAGAATTGTCTAGGATGTCCAAACAAGTATTACCACACATTTTTTTTCTTTTTTTTTTGAGATGGAGTTTCACTCTTGTTGCCCAGGCTGGAGTGCAATGGCACGATCTCAGCTCACTGCAACCTCTACTTCCTGGGTTCAAGCGATTCTCCTGCCTTAGACTCATGAGTAGCTGGGAATATGGGTGCCCACCACCACACCTGGCTAATTTTTTGTATTTTTAGGAGAGACGGGGTTTCACCATATTGGCCAGGCTGGTCTCGAACTCCTGAGGTCAGGTGATCCACCCACCTCGGCCTCCCAAAGTACTGGTATTACAGGTGTGAGCCACTGTGCCCGGCCTATTACCACAAAATTTTAAGTTGAATTCAAATGGTTTATAATTTCTTTCGAAAGTCATACAGCTGGAAACATTCTAAATGTCCAACAGTGGGGAATGGTTAAGTTCCATTGGTAAATTGTTAACTAACTTTATACATGCAATGTTATGCAGTCTTTACCACTGGTTTTTGAAGAACATTTTATGATATGGTTAATTGTTTTATAATAATTGAAGAAAGACTGTAAAATGGAAAGTGAAATAATAATTAAAGATAGTCATAACCAGAGCTAACAGTTTTGAGCACCCACGGTGAGCCAGTCACCATTGCTTTGCGTGGGCACCCTGAGGGATACGCTGAATTGTGTATGTGCAAAACAAGCTATAATGCACGGGAGGAGGAATTTCTGCTTAACTTTCCTGTTTAGTATAGTTAGTACTTTCTGTGTCTTTGAGCCACTGTATACCTGGCCTTTGGTAAATTTTCAGGCCAAATGCAGGAATCTGACTTTCAACTCCAGCCTCCTTGAGTAGAGGAGTGGGTAAGGTAAATCCAAGCAAAGCTTAGCCTCTGGATCAAACCTCTGGTAAAATCAGATTTGTCCATAGGACAACCAGATTTCTCGTTTGTTTACAACTCATTGATATACTTTGGTTTTTCCTTGCTTTGAGCTTAGTTAGCTTGTGTGTTTGGGAGAGCAAACTTGCTTGTTTATTTGCTGGCTTGCTTTGTGAAATATACATACAAACAGGTACAGAAAATGATTATTTACAGTTTAAAGAATAATAGCTTTGAACACCTCGGTACTAGCCACCCAGGTTAAGAAACAGAACATTACCAGTGCCTTAGAAACCCCCAAGGATTGTCCCTTTCCTAGCAAATCTCCCTTCATTCCCACTGCCACTCAACAATTCTGGATATAGTATTAATCATTCCCTTGTTTTCTGTAAAGCTTTACTATCATTTTGTAGCTTTCTCTATAGTTTTGATTAGGATGCATTCATATATCAAGAATATAGGGCCATTCGAACACTTTCTGAATTTTTAACATGACGAATTGGTATACATTTTTAAAATTGGAGTAGTAGTGTTTTGGCATGTATAACAAATCTTTATCTTTTAAAGATACATGCTGAGTAATAATGGATGAAATTAGGACTTCCGGGATTTTCTCAAAAATAATCTTGGGGAGGGAAGAAATAGGTAGGGATACAGATAAAATGCCATGAATTGATAATCAGTGGGTGCATGAGGTTAATTATATTATTCTCTTTGTTTTTGCATATGCTTGAAATTTTCCCTAATAAAAAATTAATAATATGTATTCTTATGACTTCAATTTTATACTCAATATTATTATGTTAAGATTAATCTACATTAATGTATGTGACTATAATTTCACTGCCACACTGTGTGCTTTCTCTGGTGCATAATATTCCAGGGCATAAAAAATACTACAAGCTATTGATTCATTCTATATGACATTTGAATTATAGTTTTTTTTGCTCTCATGAATAATAATAGTGTATAAAATGCTGTAGGTGTCTCCTGGTGTACAAGAAGAGTTTCTCTAGGTGTACTTGCTGGGTCATGGGGAATGTGCATGTTCAACTTCACCAGGTAATGTCAAGCCTTTCTCTTATTAGCAGGGCAGGAGAGTTCACAGCCTGAAAAACACATAGCATTGAGCAATGTATTAGTTAAGGTAGAGGCTAAGATATTATAATAAAGAGAACTCCCCTAAACAGTAACTTTAAAACAGAGAGATTTTTTTCTTTCTCGGGTAACAGACTGGATATGTCCAATCCAGGCCGCCAGTATATCTTTGCCCCATTATTAAGGTTTCTTCCATCTTGTGGTTCTGCCATCACCTAGATAAATGAACTTGCCTACTCTTCGAAACCAGGTTTTAAGTATTTCAGTGTTTTGACTTACAGGAAGGAAAATCAGCCTTAAGGAGCACATGTCCAAGGTTTTCAAACCCAGCCCTTAGTAGTACATATACTTTCCACTTATTTAACCAGCATGGCACATCTTGCTGCAAGGGAAGCTGGGAAATGTAGTCTTTCTGGATGGCCGTGTTTCTAATTATAACTTGATGGTCACAGCATGAAAGAACAGATTTTGGTAGACAAGCAGCAGTCACCATGAAGTTCTTTTTTTTTTTTTTTTTGGAGGGGAGAGTCTCACTCTATCAGCTAGGCTACGGTGCAGTGGCGTCATCTTTGCGGCTCACTGCAACCTCCACCTCCCAGGTTCAGGTGATTCTCGTGCGTTAGCTTCCCAAGTAGCTGGGACTACAGGCGTGCACCACCACCCCGGGCTAGTTTTTGTATGTTTTAGTAGAGATGGGGTTTCACTATGTTGCCCAGGCTGGTCTTGAACTCCTGGGCTCTCAAGTGATCGCCTGCCTCGGCCTTCCAAAGTGCTGGGATTACAGGCGTGAGCCACTGTGCCTGGCCAGAATGATTTTCTCTTTTTATTTTTAATTTTTGTAGGTACGTAATAGGTCTGTATAGCTTACTGATTTTTGAGTTTTGTTTTGTTTTAGTATGTTCGTGATGTTAATCTCCTGCCAGTTGTATCTGTTGCAAATACCTGCTCCCAGTCTGTAGCTTGTGTTTTCACTTTTAAAAAGATCCTCTAGTCTGGGCGTGGTGGCTCATGCCTGTAATCCCAGCATATTGGGAGGCCACCTGAGGTCAGGAGTTTGAGATCAGCCTGGCCAACCTAGTGACACACCATCTCTACTAAAAATACAAAAATTAGCTGGGCATGGTGGCGGGTGCTGGTATTCCCAGCTACTTGGGAGGCCGAGGCAGGACAATCATCTGAACTCAGGAGGCAGAGGTGAGCCAAGATTGCATCATTGCCCTCCAGCCTGGGTAACAAGAGCGAAACTCCATCTCTAAATAATAAATAGAATAAATAAATAAATAAATAAATAAAAAGATCCTCTTAATAAATAGAAGTTGTTCATTTTTAATTTGTTCACATGTATCAATTATTTATATTTGGTGTTTAAATAATCCTTCCCCACTCTAAAGTCAGGAAGATATCTGTCTGTGTCATCTTCTAAATGCTTTAAAATTTTGCTTTCAGCATATATTTTTAATTCATCTGAAGTTTATTTTTTATATTTTGTGAGCTAGGGATTTTTTTAAAGTTCTTTTCATATAAGTGACCTTTTTTGGGGTTCCATTTACTAATAATCTTTTTAAAGAAATGATATGCTAGCTGCTTCTGTTTTGATGAAAGTTTCACATATACAGAACTGTATTTTTGGACACTCTGTCATGTTCCGTTGATTAATTTGTTCTTGCACCAATAGCATAGTCACACTATCTTAACTACTATAGCTTTGTAATAAGTCTTTATGTCTGGTAAGCTAAATCTCCCCTCTTTCTTCTTTTTTCAGAAGTATCTTCTGATCATGCTCCTTTCTCTTTCAAATAAATTTTAGAATTAGTTTGCCTTCCATTGAAAACACATTGCCATTTTCATTGAAATTGCATGAAATTATAAATCAATTAGGGAAGAATTGGCATCTATATATTAGTTCTTCCTAGCTGTGAATATGAGTATTCCTTCACTTATTTAGTTGTTTTAAAATATCTTTGTGTAAAGTTTTATATTTTTGATGTTTTTGGTTAGACTTATATCAGGATGCTATTTTTATGACTAATATTCATGAGATCTCTTTCAAGATTGTTTTCTAGTTTCTATTATGCAGAAATGCAATTTACTTTTTTTTTTTTTTTTTGAGACGGAGTTTCACTTGCCCAGGCTGGAGTGCACTGGTGCAATCTCGGCTCACTGCAACCTCTGCCTCCCAGGTTCAAGCGATTCTCTTGCCTCAGCCTCCCAAGTAGCTGGGATTACAGGCATGCTCCACCATGCCTGGCTAATTTTGTATTTTTAGTAGAGACAGGATTTCTCCATGTTGGCGAGGCTGGTCTCAAACTTCCATCCTCAGATGATCTGCCTGCCTTGGCCTCCCAAAGTGCTGGGATTACAGGTGTGAGCCACCGTGCCTGGTCTGCAATTTACTCTTTTTTTTTTTTTGAGATGAAGTCTTGCTCTGTCACCCAGGCTGGAGTGCAGTGGCATGATCTCGGCTCACTGCAACCTCTGCCTCCCACGTTTAAGCAATTCTCCTGCCTCAGCCTCCAAAGTAGCTGGTATTACAGGAGTGCACCACCATACCTGGCAATTTTTTTTCTATTTTTAGTAAACACAGGGTTTCACCATGTTGGCCAGGCTGATCTCAAACTCCTGATATCAAGTGATCCTCCAGCCTTGGCCTCCCAAAGTACTGGGATTATAGGCATGAGCCACTGTGCCTGGCCGCAATTTACTTTTACATAGCCACTTTGCTAGCCTGTTATTTCAAAGAATTTGTTCCCTTTTTTGGTAAAAAAACACTCATTATTTATAAATAAAGATGATTTTATTTTTTCATTGATAAGCTCTATGGATTTATTTTTCTTGCATTTTTGTCTTAGGCAGAATTTCCAGTACAGAATTAGTGAAAGTGCCAACCTTGGCATTCTTGTTTTCCATTGAGAAAGGAATGCTTTCAAGCCTCTCCTCACTTGAAGAATGATGGTTGTTTTCAGTTTATTGTAGATACTCTTTAATAGGTAAAGTGCAAATCTTTTGTATTCTTTGTTTACTTGAGTTTTAATCATTAATAGGTGGTTGCATGTTATCTTCTTTTTTTTTTGAATCTGTTGATACTATGCTTTTTCTTCTTTACTCTGTTAATGTGATGAGTAATATTTATAGATTTCCTAGTATTTAACTTTCTTTGCTTTAAGGCTATCTTCGTTGTGTTTTGTGTGTGGTGTGTATGTATGTATGTATATGTGTGTGTGTCTGTCTGTCTGTCTGTGTACACCGTTGGATTCCGTTTGCTAATATCTAGTATTTTTGTCTTTAAATTCTTGGGGAAAAAACAGAACTATGGTTTTCCTTTTTAATAATGTCCTTGTCTCATTTCCTATCTGTGTTTTTTTTGGAGGGGGGGTTGGGGAGATGGGGCTTCACTTTGTTGCCCAGGCTGGTCTTGAACTCCTGGACTCAGAGAATTCCTGGGCTCAAACAGTCCTCTTGCCTCGGCCTTTCAAAGTGCTGGGATTACAGGCATAGAGCCACCATGCCTGGCCACGAATCTAAGTTACACTAGCCTCACAGAGTGAGTGGGAGAGTATTGCTTCTCTATTTTGTGGAAGAGTTTGAAACTTTGAAATATTTCTTTCATAGAAAGTTGAGTAGAACTGTTTATCTGGGTCTAATTAGTTTCCTTGTGTGAAGAACTTTTTAATTGCTAATCAGTAGTTAATCATTTTCTTTATTAGTTATAGGATTATTTATGCTGTGTATTTCTTCTCATGTCAGTTTTGATAAATTATACTTTTGTTTTTTTGAGATGGAGTTTCACTCTGGTTGCCCAGGCTGGAGTGCAGTGGTGCAATCTGCTCACTGCAACCTCCGCCTCCTGGATTCAAGCGATTCTCCTGCCTCAGCCTCCCAAGTAGCTGGGATTACAGGTGCCCAATACCATGCCCAGCTAATTTTTGTATTTTTAGTAGAGACGAGGTTTTGCCATGTGCTGGGCTGGTCTGGAACTTCCAACCTCAGGTGATCTGCCCGCCTTGGCCTCCTAAAGTGCTGGGATTACAGGCGTGAGCCACTGTGCCCGGCCAATAAATGATATTTTTCTAGAAATGTATTCGTTCTGTATAAGATATAAAATGTATTGAAATAGTATTGATGATAGTATTCTCTTATTTTAAAAACATAGGCTGATCTGTATTGAATTTAAAATATATTATTTTAAAACATTTATTTTTGCCTTTTCTTGCTAAATCTTAAAGTAGTTTGTCTTTTTTCTTTTTTTTCTTTTTTTTTTTTTTTGGTGAGATGAGGTCTTACCCTATCATCCAGGCTAAAGTTCAATGGCTCATTGCAACCGCCACCTCCCAGTTCAAGTGATTCTGGTGCCTCAGCTTCCCAAGTAGCTGGGATTACAGGTACGCACCACCACGCCTGGCTCTTGGCGAATTTTTATATAATTAGTAGAGATGGGATTTTGCCATGTTGACCAGACTGGTCTTGAACTCGTGGCCTCAAATGATCCACTCACCTCAGCCTCCGAAAGTGCTGGGATTACAGGTGTGAACCTCTGCACCTGGCTAGTTTATCTGTTTCTGTTAGTTTTTCTTCTCTGTTTTGTGAATTTCTGCTCTTATCTTTACTATCATCATTTTTATTTTCATTTAATTTATTGTCCTTTACCTATTTTCTTAAGTTGAACACATAGCTCATTCTTTTTTTTTAATCCTTATTTTATAATATAAGCATTTAAGGTAATCCAGTTATTTTCTATAATATAAATGCTATTACTAATGTAAGTATTTAGAATGTAAGCCTCTTTTAAAATGTAACATTTCTAACATAAACACCTTTTCCTCTTTTTAACATCAGCATTAAATGGAATACAATTCCTTTTCTAATATAATCATTCTTTCTAATATCACTATTTCTTCTAATGTAAGCATTATCCCGAAGGAAGGCATCTTTTCTTCCCTAAGTAATATTCATTATAATTCTCCTTAAAGTACCACCTTTGCTGCATCTCACTAGTTTTGATATGTAAAGAATTATGTTCTAAAAATGTTTTCTTCTTCATAATAATTTCTTCTTTGACTCATGAAATACGTGTGTGTATATATATGGTATTTCCTTTTATTTTTCTTAGATGGGGTCTAACTGTGTTGCCCAGGCTAGAGTGCAATGGCGTGATCTTGGTTCCCTGCAACTTCCACCTCCTGGGCTCAAGCAATCCTCTCACCTCAGCCTCCTGAGTAGGTTGCTGGGACCCCAAGCATGCACCACCACACCTGGCTAATTTTTTGTATTTTTCGTAGAGACGGGGTTTCACCATGTTGCTCAGGCTTGTCTTGAACTCCTGAGCTCAAGCAATTTGCCTGCCTTGGACTCCCAAAGTGCTGGGGTTATAGGTGTGATCCTCCGTGCCCAGCCTGTTATTTACATTTTTTAAGCAGATACTTAAGACTATTTTATTTTTTCCTCTTAATAGAATTACATTATGAAGTGAGAGTAATAGTGTTTGAAATTAGTTAGAGGTTGTTTCCTCTTTTTCTGTTTTTTGCAGGAGTTCATGTTAGATTGGAATTATCTGACTCTTAAATGTTTAGTAGAACTCATCTGCCAAGTAATCTGGGTCTCACATTTTCATCAAGGAGAAGAAAATCTCATTGTGTTCAAATTTTCTGATTAACTGACATAAAATTGCTTACAGCATCCTTTTATCATCTTAATCTCTGCATTATTTTCAGTTAGACCTCTTTTCTATTAATAACAAATGTCTGTATATATCTTCTCTCTTTTTTCATTGATTGAGAAGTATAAGATAAGCATAAGAAGTATGTTTATTAGTCTTTTCAAATAACTAGGTTTTTGCTTTATTGATTTACCGTATTGTATTTTCTGTTTCATTGGTTTATCCTCTCTGTTATACTCTTTCTTTATTTCTCTCTCTCTCTCTCTTTTTTTTTTTTTTTTAAAGAGAAAGGGTCTTGCTTTGTTGCCCAGGCTGGAGTGCAATGCTTTTCACAGGTTGTGTTCATTGTACACTATAGCCTGGAACTCCTGGGCTCAAGTAATACTCTCACTTCAGCCTCCTGAGTAACTGGGAGTGCAGGCGCAGACCGCCAAGCCTGGCCCTTTTACTTTTTTCCTGGGTCTTTATTTGCTGAACTTTTTTAAAGTTTGTATTTATTTTCTCAGTTATTATTTTTAAAGTTTTTTATTTATTTTCTCAGTTATTATTTTTCTTTTCCAATATAAAAGTAAGAGGTTATAAAATTTCCTCTAAGTACTGCTTTACCTGCATTCTGTAATTTTTCTTTTTTTTAAATAGAGACAGGGTTTCGCTATGTTACCCAGGCTGGTCTTGAACTCCTGAGCTCAAGCAATCTGCCCAGCTCAGCCTCACAAAGGGCTGGGATTGTAGGCATATATATATATATTTTTTTTGTTTGTTTGTTTGTTTGTTTTTGTTTTTTTGAGACAAAGTCTTGCTTTGTTGCCCAGGCTGGAGTGCAGTGATGCATTCTCAGCTCACTGCAACCTCTGCCTCCCAGGTTCAAGCGATTCTCGTACCTCAACCTCTGGAGTAGCTAGGATTGTAGGCACCCACCACCATACCCACCAATTTTAGTATTTTTGGTAGAGACAAAGTTGCACCATGTTAGCCAGGCTGGTGTTGAACTCCTGACCTCAAGTGATCCACCTGCCTCTGCCTCCCAAAGTGCTAGGATTACAGGCATGAACCACTGCACCCAGTCAGGCATAAATTTTTATATGTAGTGTTTTTATCTTTCAGCTCTGTGTATTTTCTAATTTCCATGATTAATGATCTGTTTAAAAATATGTTTTAGGCCAGGAGTGGTGGCTTATTCCTGTAATCCCAGCACTTTGGGAGACTGAGAGGGGTGAATTGCTTGAGTCCAGGAATTTGAAACCAGTCTGGGCAACATAGTGAGACACTGTCTCTATAAAAAATTAAAAAATTGGCGGGGCGCGGTGGCTCACGTCTGTAATCTCAGCACTTTGGGAGGATGAGGTGGCTGGATCACCTGGGGTCAGGAGTTCGAGACTGGCCGACATGGTAAACCCCATCTCTACTAATAATACAAAAATTAGCCAGGTGTGGTGTCGCATGCCTGTAATCCCAGTTACTCAGGAGGCTGAGGCAGGAGAACTGCTTGAACCCAGGAGGAGGAAGTTGCAGTGAACCGAGATCGTGCCACTGCACTCCAGCCTGGGTGACGAGTGAAACTCCGTCTCAAAAAAAAAATTTAAAAATTAGATGGCCATGATGGTAGGTGCCTGTAGTCCCAGCTACTCAGGAGGGTGGTAAGGTGGGAGGATTGCTTGAGCCCAGGCAGCTGAAGCTGCAGTGAGCCGTGATTGCGCCAACGCACTCCAGCCTGGGAGGCAGAGTGAGACCTTTTCTCCACACACACAGAAAAAGTTTTAAAATTTCCAAATATATACAGTAATTTAAATTATCTTTTTGTTTCTCATTTCTACATTAATTGCATTATCATCATAGAACATGGTCAAATTTTTTTAAAAATTTTATTCCACGTTTGATGTTAACACAGTTATGGTCTAATTTTACAGATATTTTGAAGTCTAATTTTTCTTGACCATGCTGTTTTAGATTATAAACCTCCATCTCCCTGGCCCATCCTATCTACCTTCCTGCGTTATGTCTCTCCAGAGCACTTACTGTCATTGGATCCATTTTATACTGATTTTATCTTGCTATGGGACCCTTAAAGTTCTTTACTTATGTGAAAGCTCAGTGATGTGGTTAAAAGTACATTTTAAAAATCCAGCATTATTTTATTTTTATTTTTTTTTTGAGACGGAATCATCCAGGCTTGAGTGCAGTGGCACGATCTTGGCTCACTGTAACCTCTGCAACTTCCACCTCCCAGGTTCTAGCGATTCTCCTGCTTCAGCCTCAGAGTAGCTGGGATTACAGGTGAGCGCCACCATGCCCGGCTAATCTTTGTATTTTTAGTAGAGATGGGGTTTCACCATATTGGCCAGGCTGGTCTCGAACCCCTGACGTCAGGTGATCCACCCGCCTCAGCCTCCCAAAGTGCTCAGATTACAGGCATGAGCCACCACGCTGGGCCAAAATCCAGCATTTTAATTTCAACCAGAAGGGTCATATGGGGTGTATCTATATTTACTATACTACAGGAAGTCAAAATCTAATATCCAGTTGTATTTTTTTAGCTCATGAATAATTAGAACTATTTAAATTTATCCAGTATTTATTTTAGTATAGTTCAAGTTACTGTGGGAAGAGTAAGTCTTTGTTTTTTTTCATAAAGAGAATTCCATGGCTCAGGTCCTTGCTATCTCGAATGACGTTTATAGTCCAAGAGCTGCACACTGAGGAGGATACACATACAGGAGAGCAAAAAAATGTTGCACGAACGCTTTAGAGTTCCTCATATATAGGTTTGTGTCTGCATATGGAAGAATCCAGGATATATGGAAATGTGGGGGAAAATGTGTGGTGAGGATCAGTGAAAGGCTCTGATATGGGCAGAACATGAACACATAAGAATTTTTCTGAACAATCTGAGATGGTGTTGGGAAATCTCTGGGGTCTTGGTATTGCCGTTAGACAGTGTGGTCTTTCATTGCAGTGTGCAGATGGCAACATTCCTTGTAGAGCTGCTTCTACCAGTTTATCCCTTGTGATTCTTTCCTACTCCAAGGCTGGCTGTAGAGACCTATGACACTACGCTCTGTGGGGGAGGTGCCACCCTGCAGGCTTTTTGGTGTCACAGCCAACTTGGCACAAGAAGAGCATTTACAAAGGTTCCAGCAGTTCTTAAAGCATTCGATGTCACAGTTCCTGGACTGTCATTTCTGACTCCCTGCTCAGTTGGTCTGTGGAAGACATATGGACTTTTGCCCTTCACTTGTATTATTCTGAAGGTGCGGCTTATGCAAACAGCTCCCTCTCACAGACCTCTAGCAATTAAGATAGAACAATGGTGTCTGCTTATCTTAAGTCAGACCTTTTTCACTTCTGAAGATATCCACATTTTAGTTTGGCCGTGAAATTAGCATGATTTCACCAGTGGAATTCAGCTTTGGAACAGTATTTACCAAGGAGGAGTAGGAAGACATCCGTTCGCTCATCTTGTTTTACATGTGTAATGGCACTGTGTGTTGTCTTTTGATGTCTTCTCAATGCCGTTCACAAAGTTTTCTTTGAAAGTGATGGCTTTATCCTTCTGCTCATATTGATTACCACAGTTCGAGTACCATTCAGTCAAATTATAATCCTCAAGCACCAGGGGAAATTCCAGAAGTCAGTGAACGAGAGGTTGGATCATTGCTGCAGGACTGAGTTCTGCCCATTCCCCGCTGGTAGAGGAGAGGTAGGGAAAAAGAGCACCTTTTTAGAAACTTGCACTAGAAAAGGCAAGAACTGTTTTCTTTGGCTGACCCCAGGGCTTGATTAATTTGCTCACCATTTCTTTGGCTGTGAAAAGTTTTCACTTTTATTTACATCATGACAGACAGTGGAAACATTGCTTGATAATGTTTTGGCACAGAAAGCTGGTAGGTTTTGAGAATTTAGAAGAGAAAATTTGTTAGTTTTTGTGTTCTTAGAAAAGAGTTTTCTGAGTACAGTATTACAAAAAAGAAATGAATGCCTTTTCAAATGGTTGCTCTTTTTTTTTTTTTTTTTTTTTTTTGAGACAGTGTCTTACCTTATCGCCCAGGCTGGAGTGTGGTGGCATGATCTAGGTTCACTGCAACCTCCGCTTCCTGGGTTCAAGGAATTCTCATGCCTCAGCCTCCCGAGTAGCTGGGATGACAGGCATGTGCTGCCATGCCTGCCTAATTTTGTGTCTTTAGTAGAGACGGGGTTTCACCGTGTTGGCCAAGCTGGTCTCGAACTCCTAGCCTTAAGTGATCTGCCTGCCTTGGCCTCCCAAAGTGCTGGGATTATAGGCGTAAGCCACCGTGCCCGACCACAGTTGCTCCATTTTTTACTGAACTTCTGTTGCACTTGTATTGACAGTGTTTATGGGAACTCTCAAATGTGTCACCAAAAATCTATATTTGAAAGATTTCCAGACTGTATTATTCTAGAGCTAAGAGTTTTAATTATACACATCTATCTGTATTGTTAAAAGAAAAAGTTTAAACAAATTAAATTTAACAGTGTTTAATTGAGCAAAGAACAATTTGTGATTTGGGCTGCCTCCCAAGCCAGAGTAATAAGCTCAGAGACTCCAGTGCAGCCACATGGTGGAAGAAGATTTATGGACAGAAAAGGGAAAGTGATGTATAGAAAACGGAAGTGAGGTACAGAAACAGGTGGATTGGTTACAGCTTGGCATTTGCCTTATTTGAATACAGTTTGAACCCCTGGCCACCTTTAATTGGCCAAAATTTGGTGATTGGCACAAGAGTAGGTTATAGTCTGTTTATATTTCCAGTAAAGTTTCAGTTTTCCATGTCCAGAGAAACCTTTACGCTAAACTTAAAATATATGAGAAGGCAGCTTTAGGTTAAACTTAATGTAACAATATTCTCCAAATACCTAATCTATGAATAAGTATCTTCTTTGAAGACGGGAACTGTACTTCAGGTTCTTTTCTGTTTAGCATCTAATTCCAAGATTTCTTCCAGCAATCTTGGAATTACGTTGTAAAATAATGTACAGAAAGCCTTGTGCACTGTGAAACAAAAATTTTATTATAATTGTGGTTATTCATCTTTTGGATATTTCACAGTCTCATAATACCACGCCCCATTTTCAGATACCATACGATGCTCTGAAATAAGCACACTCATGTAGATTTGTATACGTCTCATGTAACCTAGTAGTTTGTAGCATGGCCTCAGGAGTCAAACTGCTAGGCTCTACATCACCCAGCTCAGCTACTTTCTGGCAGTTTAACTATGGGCAAATTAGTTAATCTCACTCTGCCTTACTTTCCTGCCATTAAAATAGTGATAATGACAGTACCCCTTTCAGAGCATTGCTGAGACAAGTAAAGTGTTGAACTGTCTGTCACGTGGAATGCTCAAAATATGTGAATGTATTACCACTTTGATAAACTCTGGCCTTGAAAGCAATAATAATAAATGTTAGGTTGCAAAAGACTTAGTAGCCAAGGGGAGCCTAAGGAGTAAATGGGGACTAAACATAACATGGTGTCTAGATAGGATCCTGCAACAGGAAAAGAACATTAGGTAAAAACAAAGGAAATCCAAATAAACAATCACCTTTAGTGAATTAGAAAAAATTGTTAGCCTGGGAAAATAAAACATTTTCTGTTTAAAAAAAAATTCCACTCATATAACTTTATGGTTATATAAAAAAATCAACTTGTTGGCTAAAATAGAGATTGATAAGGCAGAAAATGAAAGTTCTCACCTTTCCAAAGATAACTACTCTTAATGGTTCAGAGTATTACATACAGAGTTTTACATGCAAAAGTAATTGCACTTTTGCACCATGAATTTTAAATCATTTTTATTAGGCTCAAACACATTTTTATTAATCAAAATAGGAACCATTATAATCAACACATTTTTGCCAATGAGAAATAAGTTTGTTTATTCCTGTAGAGTAAAAATCTATGGGCCGGGCACGGTGACTCACTCCTGTAATCCCAGCACTTTGGGAGGCTGAGGCGGGCGGATCACAGGGAGGATCACATGAGGTCAGGAGTTCAAGACCAGCCTGGCCAACATGGCGAAACCCCGTCTCTACTAAAAATACAAAAATTAGCTGGGCATGGTGGTGGGTGCCTGTAATCATAGCTACTTGGGAGGCTAAGGCAGGAGAATCGCTTGAACCCAGGAGGCGGAGGTTCCAGTGAGCCGAGATCCTGCCACTGTACTCCAGCCTGGGCAATAGAACGAGATTCAGTCCCCCCACCCCCACCAAAAATAATCTGTGCTTCATGATTCAACAAATTCTTGAAAAGCATTTGCTGCATTCTGCTGGTTGTGGAAGTGTTTTCCCTGCAAAAAATCATTGAGATGCTTGAAGAAGTGGCAGTCAATTGGCGCGAGGTCAGGTGAATATGGTAGATAAGGCAAAACTTTGTAACCCAATCCCTTCAACTGTTGAAGCGTTGGTCGTGCGAAGTTCCTTTGGCCATTGTCATGGAGAAGAATTGGGCCTTTCCTATTGACCAATGCTGGCTGCAGGTGTTGCAGTTTTCGGTGCATCTCATCCATTTGCTGAGCATACTTCTCAGATGTAATGGTGTTCCTGGGATTCGGAAAGCTATAGTGGATCAGACCGGCAGCAGACCACCAAACGATAACCATGACCTTTTTTCTGGTGCAAGTTTGGTTTTAGGAATTGCTTTGGAGCTTCTCCCAGTCCAGCCACTCAGCTCATCGTTGTTGGTTGTGGTATAAAATCCACTTTTTATACCACATGTCACAATCTGATTGAGAAATGGTTCGTTATTGTTTCACACAATGAGAGAAAACAACACTTCAAAATGATGAGTTTTTTTAAATTTTTGCTCAGCTCATGAGGCACCCACTTATCAAGCTTTTTCACCTTTCCAGTGTGCTTCAAATGCTGAGTGACTGTAGAATGGTCGATGTTGTTCTTTGGCAACTTTTTGTGTAGTTGTAAGAGAATCAGCTTTGATGGTTGCTCTCAACTGGTCATTGTCAACTTCCATTGGCCGGTCACTAAACTCCTCATCTTCAAGCCTCTCATCTCCTTCGCAAAACTTCTTGAACCACCACTGCACTGTATGTTCATAAGCAATTCCTGGGCCAAATGTGTTGTTGATATTGTGAGTTGTCTCCACTGCTTTATGACCCATTTTTAACTTGAACATCACTTGAATCTGCTTTTTGTCTAACATCATTTCCATTGTCTAAAATAAATATAAAATAAACAGCAAGTAATAAGTTATTAGCAAGAAAACATAAAGTGAGAAATATGCATTAAAATGATGTATAACATAACCACAATTATGTAAGAATGTATTCTAATATCAGACAGCAAATTTCAGCAATGCAAAATCCATGAGTACATTTGCACCAACTGAATACATCCTTCCAATGGCATCATTTGTACTTATTTATATTTATATAATCTATTTATTTACTTATTGAACAAATGGGATAATTTGCAGGATAGTTAATATAGCCTTTTTTTTTTTCTTTTCTCAACAATGTATCATCTATACCAGTGCTACTCAATCGTAGTTCATAGACCAGTGCTGGTCAGCAACGTGTTTGTTACCAGTCTATGAGGAGATAAGGTAAATCGTGACATTTCTTTCTTTCTTTCTTTCTTTTTTTTTTTTTTTTTGAGACAGGCTCTCACTCTGTCACCCAGGCTAGAGTGCAGTGGCACACTCATGGCTCACTGCAGCCTCAATCTCCTGGACTCAACTGATCCTCCCACCTCAGCCTCCTGAGTAGCTGGTACTACAGATGTTCATCACTATGCCCAGCTCATTTTTGTATTTCGCCATGTTGCCCAGGGTGCTCTCGAACTCCTGGACTTAAGCAATGCTCTTAACCTTGGCCTTACAAAGTTCCGGGATTACAAGCGGGAGCCACCACGCCTGGCCTCCACACTGCTTTCTTTATTCAGAAAATCTTCCTACTAAACTAAACAGTGGTTAGTGATGTGATGCTTTAGAGTCTAGCCTAAGCTCCCTATCTCATTGTGGATCTGAAATGCACAGTTTGCTGACCTTCATCTGAGTAGTGCTAGTCTGCACCATGCCATATAAACATATAAAGAGTTGCCTTATCCCTTTAAGAGTTATTGATATTGGGCCGGGCGCGGTGGCTCACGCCTGTAATCCCAGCACTTTGGGAGGCCGAGACGGGTGGATCACGAGATCAGGAGATCGAGACCATCCTGGCTAACACGGTGAAACCGTCTCTACTAAAAATACAAAAATTAGCCGGTCGTGGTGGCGGATGCCTGTGGTCCCAGCTACACAGGAGGCTGAGGCAGGAGAATGGCGTGAACACGGGAGGCGGAGCTTGCAGTGAGTGGAGATGGCGACACTGCACTCCAGCCTGGGCGACAGAGCGAGACTCCGTCTCAAAAAAAAAAAAAAAAAGAGTTATTGATATTACTTGTTTTTCTTTTTTGATTTAGAAACAAGATTGTCTTTCAAATGGAATAGTGGTGGCCTTTACCAATAGCCACCTCTGTTCTTTTATCTGTGTCAGTTTCAGTGATTGAACTTCATTTAAAGAGTCAACACAGTGTAGAGGTTGAGACCTTGGATAAAGCCAATTCAAATTATGGCTACTCTGGAACCTCAACTTTTTAATCTGAAAAATGGATGTGATGAATCAGTCTTATAAGATGAATCTATCTTATAAGATTATTGTGAGGCTTAATGATTAAATGAGATAATACCTTCAAAGAGCTTAACACTTTTTTTTGGCATGTAGTAAGGGCTCAATAACAATGAGTTGCCATAATAATATTATTTACTACTACCAGAAGCTATGGTCTTAATTAGTGACATTTAAAAAAAAATAATTTAAAACTCACTCATCTCCAAAGAAGTTGAAATTATGTAACAGATTAAAATGTTGCAAAGCAAACACTAAAAAAATGCGGATGTTAATGGTGCTTTAGAAAAGCAGGGAGCTATTTATCACCAGAAGCTATTCTTTTTTTTTTGAGACGGAGTCTCGCGCTGTGGCCCAGGCTGGAGTGCAGTGGCGCGATCTCGGCTCACTGCAAGCTCCGCCTCCCGGGTTCACGCCATTCTCCTGCCTCAGCCTCCTGAGTAGCTGGGACTACAGGCGCCCACCACCGCGCCCGGCTAATTTTTTGTATTTTTAGTAGAGACGGGGTTTCACTGTGGTCTCGATCTCCTGACCTTGTGATCCGCCCGCCTCGGCCTCCCAAAGTGCTGGGATTACAGGCGTGAGCCACCGCGCCCGGCCAAGCTATTCTTTACCCAATGTTAAAAAGTGTTGTGTTGGTAGGCTTCCTGTAACATTTGGCTACAAAGAGGCATTTTATTACAATTTCTTACATCATCATTAAGAGAATCTAAAGGGCTAATAAATTCTATTTTCATATATATATATTTTTTATTTTTTGAGATAGAGTTTCACTTTGTTGCTCAGGCTGGAGTGCACTGGCACAATCTCGGCTCACTGCCACCTCTGCCTCCCGGTTTCAAGCGATTCTCCTGCCTCAGCCTCCCAAGTAGATGGGATTACAGGCATTCACCACCACACCCAGCTAATTTTTTGTATTTTTAGTAGAGACGGGGTCTCACCAGGTTGGCCAGCCTAATGTCAAACTCCTGACTTGAGGTGATCTGCCTGCCTCAGCCTCCCAAAGTGTTGGGCTTACAGACGTGAACCACCGTGCGTGGCTGTCTATCTATTTTTACAGGCTTTTGCTCTATTGCCCAGGCTAGAGTTCAGTGGCATAATCTCAGCTCACTGCAGCCTTGACTTCTTGGGCTCAGGTGAGCCTCCCACCTCAGCCTCCCAAGTAGCTGAGCACACCAGCAAACCTGGCTAATTTTTTTGTAGAGATGGATGGGGTTTTGCTATGTTTCCCAGGCTGGCCTTGAACTCCTTGTCTCAAGCGATATGCCAGCCTTGGCCTCCAAAAGTGCTAGGAGTACAGCCATGAGCCACTGCGCCTGGCCTGAATTCTATTTTCTATGTGCAGTGGGGGAGTACTATTTTAATAGGGGGAGAGGTAATATTTTTATAAGGAGACCACTCTCATCATAAGATCTGCAAGTGTCTCCTTAACTTTTAAATGGTATCAGTAGTTCTAAAAGGTCAGACCACTTTCTGACCTTATTCACTATGCCATTAAAGTCGTTATAATTTGATTGTCTCCTTAATGGTGACTCAGAAGAAAGCTTGGGTTTATACTGATACTTGTAATCGAATCCAAAATGCCTGAAATCCTGTATGACAGTTTACTATTAGGTTGGTGCAAAAGTAATGGCAAAAACCGAGATTACTTTTGGATCAACCTAGTCGATACAATATGACTGTTGCCTGGGGTTATGGTTAATGTCTTAGTAACAGCGGCTTGCATTCACAGTGTGTTCTTTTTTAAGGGAGGTCATATTGGTGTCACATTACAGATAGGAAGAAAGAAACTCAAAACTTAGAAACTTGAGGTCTTTTTCCCAAGATCACATAGCTGGTAAATGGTGGCGCCACCAGGGTCCAAACCGGTGCTGCAACCATCCTGCAGCGCTACATCAGGATGCCGCCTTAAAAAAGGTTAAATGCTTACATGGCATGCCATTCATTCCATTTAAACTTCCAAAAAACTAGGAAGAATGATTGCCATCTTTGACCTAATAGGGTTTATAAGTTCAGATAAAAGTCTGTATCTTTTTGTTATTGTTGTTCAACAATTATGTGCTAACAGAAAATTGTTGTTTTATTATTACCTCAATGGATTATTTGATGAGGAAACTCGTGATGGAGCTGCCTCTTTATAGGCATTAGAAAAAGCGGTTTGAGTAGAACTTGCCTGTAGAGAAGAAATACATCTAAAAAGAAAAAAAAAAGAAAAGGCAGTTTGGGGAGAAATATTTTTTAAAATCCTAAATTGGAATGAATACTCTTGCTAAAATCCTGTGCCCTGTTCCTAGGGATTATAAGAATCACTGCCTCAGCTCCTTGTTACTTCCAATACAAGGCTTTGCTAGTTTCCAAATGAAGAGGTTTCTCCCTATCTTTTTTTTTTTTTTTTTTTTTTTGAGAGTCTTGCTCTGTCTCCCAGGCTGGAGTGCAATGGTGCGATCTCCTCTCTCACCGCAACCTCCGCTTCTGGGGTTCAAATGATTCTCCTGCCTCAACCTCCTGAGTAGCTGGGACTACAGGCGTGCGTCACCATGCCCAACTAATTTTTGTATTTTTAGTAGAGATGGAGGTTTTCCATGTTGGTCAGGCTTGTCTTGAACTCCTGAGCTCAAGCAATCCACCTGCCTCAGCCTCCCAAAGTGCTGAGATTAGGGATTATAGGAGTGAGCCACCTCTCCCTGCCTTCCAGCTTGATTTTCTTGGGAAAGAAGTTGTATCTCTTGAGCTTCTATCTCTTCTCTTGATTTTATTTAAGTGTTCACCCTTTGTTGTTGGTCCTCTTTGAGTGGTGCTAGGAATTCTGGTAGAACCACTTGACACAGGCCCCACCTCAAGCCCCCAAATTTGCATTTGTAACAAGTTACCAGGTGAGACTGATACTGTAGGTCAACGACCACACTTCGGGAACTACTGCTGTAAAAAGCAAGCGATTTTGTAACTTTCTTAAGTTAGCCAATTTAAATGCTAATTTTCCTCCCAATTTCCCAAAGATCTTTTACCTTTCTTACAATTGCTCTCAATGGACATCAGATCATGGCTATTTAAACTAAGATTCTAGAAAATGTGTGTAGCTCCTTGCTTTTTGCTTTGCCATTTTTCCTTCATTTTCATATTTTGTTCCCTTCCCAAATTGTAAAGCGCCTTTTCATGCCGCACCTGGGTAAATTGAAATCTAAAGTGGGAGCCTGATGAGCCCTTAAGGATTAATGGTTCAATTTCCCTGCAAATCTGCATGTGCTTTTGAACTAAGGAAAAAGAACACAGGGCAATGTAACCCTTCTTAGGGCTTCGCTAGTGCATTTCAGTTTTCTACAATTACCACCAGCTCTTAGGACAGTCATCACATTTGACACCTGACTCTAGAACAACTGAAGTACAGGTTTTTTGTAGGTTATGGCTCATGCAAGTTAGCGTGAGGTTGGGAGTTTTTCTTTTCTTTTCTTTTTTTTTTTTTTTTTGGTGTAAGAATATCACTGTATTTATTTTCCTACAGGTAATTTTTCTATGGCTTCAACATTTTCTCTTCAAAATTAAAAGAAAAATATTCCAAAGTTTAGAACTGGATCATTTGGTCCTTTCTCATCTTATCTCCTCCTAATTCAAAATGCTTGCATCTCTTAATGGCCAGCATCCTCTTGGATCTGCAGTTAGGCTCAACACAGTCCAGCCTAATTAGCACAATCTTCTTTGTGGTCTTAGCCTTCCAGAAAATTGGCTTTGTCTGCCCACCATAGCCACTCTGATTCTGATCATCGCGCCTCTTTCCCTGGGCATACAAGGAATCCTTGCCCTTCTTATAGTGTGTCACTTTGTGAGGCTGATGCTTGCCACACTTCTTACAGAAGGTTCTTCGGGGTTAGGTACATTGACCATCTTTGCAGCAGAGCTGTTCTGTCTATATGATGAAAACAAGAAATAGCGACCGAGACCCTCGCCTTGTACAGCTCTTGTCTAACCGGGAGTTTTTCTTTAAATGGAACATTTCGTTATGTTTCATGAGAGCACCTGTTTGATTGTTTTTGTACCCTAGTCTACTGGCAATTTATGAAATTGCTTTAACATTAGTTATATGGCAACTACAACTTACGTGAGGGGTAGGATCTCAAGTCAGACAATAAGGAGAAAACATTTTGTAAAATTACCCTTGAAAATCCCCAAGTCACCAAGAAGTGCATCCATGAAAGCTCTGAAGCCAGAAATTGATGTAAATTTCTCTTTGCTTATGGGCTACGACCCCACACTTGCCTGTGGCCACAGTCTAGTTGAAAGAGGGAAAAGATATTAGGGAAAATAGGATTTTGTCCTTTCTCCTTTCTTCCCTTCCAAGTAAACATAGACACGTGGTTCAACTCCAATAGATTAAATGTACTGTGACTCCATTATATTGTTAAGATAATTGAAGTATTTGATTCTGGGTCACTGGTTTACATTCATTTACAGTCATGCTGGAATTAAGTATCATAAGTTCACTCATTCAACAAACAGCTATTGAATATCTTTATAGATTTATCAAGGACAGGGATTTGTTTTTTTATTGGGACCCTTTTTTGTCTTATAGTAGTCAGTCAGGCAGTGTTTGTTGAATGAATAGTGAAACACAGTCCGTGTCTTTTTGTGGTTTGTATCCTGGTTTTAAGGTGGAAAAGTAAACAAAGATTTGCCGTAGAGTCTGTTAGAGATATCTTAATTTATGGGAATATTGTGGAGGAAGAAATTCATTCTGCCTGGGAGAGTACAATACAAACTCATGAGGGAGACATCTGGGCTAGACCTTGATGGATGAGGAGTTCTCTAGGAAAGGAGGGGCATTCCAGGTAGAGGAAAGGCTCCTCAAATGATTCTAATATGTTTCCTTCTTAACAATCATGAGCTTAGTGTTTTAAGTGCCTTGAGCAGAGTAGTAAAAGATGAGAATAACAGGTAATGCTAATAATAGCTAATAGCTATTGGGCATACAGTTTATGCCAGGCAGTGTAAGTGAATTTTACATTTTGCTTAAATCTCACAAGAAATATGTGAGGTACACACTGCTAACCCCATTATCCCATTTTCTAGATTAGAAAACTGGGGAAAGTTGGCCGGGTGCGGTGGCTCACACCTGTAATCCCAGCACTTTGGGAGGCCAAGGCGGGTGGATCACCTGCGGTCAGGAGCTCAAGACCAGTCTGACTGATGTGGTGAAACCTCATCTCTATTAAAAATACAAAAAAATTAGCTGGGTGTGGTGGTGCATGCCTGTAATCCCAGCTAGTTAGGAGGCTGAGGCAGGAGAATTGCTTGAACTCAGGAGGCAGAAGTTGCAGTGAGCTGAGATTGAGCCATTGCACTCCAGCCTGGGCATCAAGAGCGAAAATCCATCGCAAAAAAACAAGAAAAGAAAATGGAGAAAGTTGAATTTACCAGAGATGACATAGCCAGTAAAATGACATCTATTATGTTATATAAGCCTTGGCTAAATGCCGTATAAACAGTTAGATTTTATTGTATTTTTTTTTATTTTTTGAGATGGAGTCTCACCCTGTTGCCCAGGCTGGAGTGCAGTGGTGCGATCTCAGCTCACTACAGCCTCAGCTTGCAGGGTTCAAGTGATTCTCCTGCCTTAGCCTCCCAAGTAGCTGGGACTACAGGTGCCTGCCACCACGCCCAGCTAATTTTTTGTATTTTTAGTAGAGATGGGGTTTCACTGTGTTAGCCAGGGTGGTCTCGATCTCCTGACCTCGTGATCCACCCGCCTCGGCCTCCCAAAGTGCTGAGATTACAGGTGTGAGCCATGTGCCCGGCCAAACAGTTAGATTTTGTGTACAGTAGGGAGCTATTGAAAGTGATAAGGTCAAACGTGAGCATGAAAGATAGACTGGAAAACACTGAGTGGAGGGAGGCCAGTTTAAAGGTCTCCTTGTACTCTTTAGTAGCATGCTGAAGGCCTCAGTTTCATCTTAACCTTGAGAGATATGAAGGAGATATGAAAGGTGGAATCAAGAGGACTTCACCGCTCATGGGAGGAAGAAGTGACTGATCTATCAGGTTTACAAAGTAGAGATTAAGACACACAGTGCTGTACTGGAAGAAAATGTCATCTTTATTGTCTCCTTTTATGTTTTATTGTATATGTAATACCTAAAATATATTCACAGAATAGCACACATGCATAATCTATAAATGTGGAAATAGACACACATTGAGATAATGCTCTTTTTTTATGGGGTCTATCACAAAAATGTTTGGGGTTGCTGGGCATGGTTACTCGCACTTGTAATCTCAGCTACTCAGAAGGCTAAGGTGAGAGGACCACTTGAGCCTAGGAGATCTAGGCTACAATGAGTTATGATTGAACCACTGCACTTCAGCCTGGGTGACAGAGTGAGACCCTGTCTCTTAAAAAAAAAAAAAAAAAAAAGGCTTGAAGACTACTGATTCAAGCATATCTAAGAGATGAACCACCGCCCAGAGGTAAGTAAACCACTGGGGCAAGAAAGACTGAAGAGGTGAAGTGAGAAGATGATTACCTGAACTTTTACGTCTGCAGGTGATCAAAGTTCTTTCTCTTTTGAACCATAGGTTTTTTGCATTTCTGAATAATCCAAAACATTTTTATTTATTATTGTTTATTTGTTTATTTATTTTTGCGATGGAGCCTTGCTCTGTCACCCAGTCTGGAGTGCAGTGGTGTGATCTCGGCTCACTACAACCTCCACCTCCCTGGTTCAAGCAATTCTCCTGCCTCAGCCTCCCGAGTAGCTGGGACCACAGACGTGCGCCACCACACCTGGCTAACTTCTTGTATTTTTGATAGAGACAGCATTTCACCATGTTGGCCAGGCTGGTCTTGAACTTCTGACCTCAAGCAATTCGCCCACCTCGGCTTCCCAAAATGCTGGGATTACAGGTGTGAGCCACCGTGCCCGGCCCCAAAACATTTTAAAAGTCAGGATAAAGGTACTAAAGGGAAAAAGGTATTCCTTCCCTGTGGGAAAGATTCTGTTCAATCTGTTTTTGGCCTTGGAAAATGTTAGAAGTAGAATGGACATTAATATCATCTAATCCAACTTCTCTCTACCCATCCGGAATCTCAGACAAGTAGTAATAGGGCTTTTGCTTGAATTCTTTAAAGGGTAGGCAGCCCAGCCCTTCACAAGGAAGTTTGAACAGGTGAATTGGTAGAGTTCTTCCTTTTACAAGGCATAATTTGCTTCCTCATTTGCAACTTTTATATATTTCTTCCCCTTTGAAAAGTTACAAAACCAGTAACACTATACATGGTGCTGTACAGTTTTCCAAAGCACACTTGTACATGCACAGACAACACTTGATTCTCCCAACTCTTTTATGGAGTGGGCAGGCATGTTTGTTCTGATTAAATAAATGAGGCAGGCCAGGCGTGGTGGCTCATGCCTGAAATCCCAGCACTTTGGGAGGCTGAGGTGGGTGGATCATTTGAGGTCAGGAGTTCAAGACCAGCTTGGCCAACATGGCGAAACCCCATCTCCTAAAAATACAAAATTAGCCAGGCGTGGTGGCGTATGCCCGTAATCCCAGCTACTTGGGAGGCTGAGGCAGGAGAATTGCTTGAACCCGGGAGGTGGAGGCTGCAGTGACCCAAGATCGTGCCCTTGTACTCTGACCTGGGCAACAGGCTCCTCTATAACTCAGGAATCAGAGCACTGTTTGTGGGATTAAATTAGGTAACTCTTGGAAAGTTGTTGTAAAAGCGTGGCTTAGATTTAGATGTGCAACAAATGTAATTTTCTTACTTTTCCTATCCTGGCTAATAAATTTAAAAGATTTTCATATGGCATGTTTAACTTTGTTAAATTTTCAGTTGGGGGTTCAGTTCCATCATATCAGCCATTGCAGGTTAGTTTAGAACTTACTTCTGTCATTTGTCTTTTTTTTGAGACAAAATCTCACTCTGTTGGCCAGGCTAGAGTGCAGTGGCACAATCACGGCTCACTGCAGCCTTGAGCTCCCAGGCTCAAGAGATACTCCCACTTCGCCTTCCTGAGTAGCTGGGACTACAGGCATGAACCACCAGGCCTGGCTAATTTTATTATTTTTATTTTTTTCTAAAGATAGGATCTTGCTTTGTTCCCTGGCCTTCATTTGTCATTTTAGTTATAATAATCATTAATGCTATCTTGATTTTCAGAAGGTGAGAAATTTGATTATTTAAAAAGTTATGAAAAAATGCCTTATCAGAAAGAGATTTAAGTGATTTCTAGTTTGAGAAAATTGACTCTTTTTAAAACATTTTATTTTATATGACGTGAAATGGGTTACCTGACTGCATTGCAGGCATATTGTTACTAAGTGGGAAGGAATGGGGCTAGGTGTTCCTTTTCATTTGGAATGTTCCCTTCATGGGAACATTGACTTCATGGAGTCAGTTGTGTGATAAATGCATATATATTTCTTTGGAATTAAGTGTTTGAAGAAGAAGGATCAGTTCCATTGGAATCTCTTTTATCTTTTGCTCTTCTCATACTGTCTGTAGAGAAGAAGTATTTTATTTTTACTGAGAAATCTGCCACTTTCAGGGGTTTTACATCTTGATAGACGTGAATGCCCTTTAACACTTGCTTGCTAATGAAAGTGTATGTTTAGCCTGCCAAACCGTGGGCATTCTGAGGACTGGGATCCAGTCTGGATTTTCCCTGTATTACTGGCACATGACACAGTTCCTGGCACTTAGAATGAAATACTAACTCTCTGTTGACTGAAGGAAATGTTAGTTATCACTGTATCCATTGATATGTAGTGAATGCAAACTAATTAATAAATGTTGGGAGTTCACTGCTGTATCTTCTAGGTAGAAAAATACATTTCAGATAAAACATACATTCAGGAAAAAGAATTTTCTTCACAAATATACAGAATTCTGTTGAGTGCCTTTCTCTATATAGGAACAATGAAAATGTAGGAAATGCTTTATCATCTGTAATTGTTCTTTGGACTAACCTAGAATTTTTCCCCTGGAGAATGCATATATTCACTTGTCTCCTAACTCTTTGGTAATGGGCATGATGCCAGGGTCCCTGACTGAACTCACTCAGTCCAGGGTACATGTGAGATGTCAGTGTCCAGAATACCAGTCCTAGAGGTTTTAACTTTTAGCCAACAGTGGATAGCCATATGTGCACATGTGTGTGTGTATGTGTGTATGGATGCATATGTGTGTGTGTTTTAAGCTCTTTGAATTCTTCAAGTTTAATCCAGTATCATATTTCTCCAAAAATGAAATATTTTCCCATTTCTTGTTTTTAATTTTTTTTCCCAGTAAGTTCAGCTGTGCAAGGAGTCCATTATCTGTTGTATCAATTTTCTAGAAATTTCTTGGGCTCTTGAGGGACAAGCTGGGAAGAATTCAAGGCCAGATACGGTGTGGTGAAAGTATCCCCGGTTATGACTCTCGAGATTTTTTGGAAAGTAGTAGTAAATCATTTAATCATTTGGGAATGATGGATCGTGCATTCTGTGTATTCCGTCTCTCCATGGTGAAGTTGTTTGTATACATAGCTTTTGCCATGGTCAGCTTCTCTCTGATAAAATGCTCCTCTTCATTTTATTTCATTTGAGTCACTTTCTCAATCAATATGTTTTGTATGCCAAATTACACATCTTTCCATTTTCTTCTACCATTTTGGCATTTAGATGCCTCGACACAAATTTAATCTGAGAAAAAAAATCCTAATGTCCTGACTTCTTGTGGGAAGTATTTGCATTAAGGAACTTCAGTTTTACTCCCTTTTTCTTAAGTTCTAGAGTCTGATGTTTGCCACTTAAAGTTTTCTAAATCTAATTCCTATTTGATGTAAACTGTCATCTCCTCCTCTTCCTCCTCCTCCTCCTCCACCTCCTTCTCCTCCTCCTCCTCCCTCTGTAACCCTGGCTGGAGTGCAGTGCCACAATCTTGACTCACTGCAACCTCCCGCTTCCGGGCTCAGGCAGTTCTGTTGCCTCAGCCTCCCGAGTAGCTGGGATTAGAGGCATGCGCCACCATGCCTGGCTAATTATGTATTTTTAGTAGAGACAGAGTTTTGCCATGTTGGCCAGGCTGGTGTCGAACTCCTGATCTCAGGTGATCCGCCCTCGATCGCCTCGGCCTCCCAAAGTGCTGGGATTACAGGTATGAGCCACCACCAGCCAAACTGTCCTCTTTTAAAAAAATATGTCCCTGTCATATTGTCAATATGTTCCTCATAGCTAAGGAATCTTTGCTGCATAGGTTGATCACACACCATGAGATACAATTTTACTTTTCAGTTGGAATTTTTAGGATAATACTTTATGAAGTTGAGGGTATGGTATGATAAACATAATTTCTCACTAGGAGTGGGAGTGAAAATTGATACAGTCTTTCTACAGTGCAATTTGGCTCTGTAATCTTACTTTTTTTTTTGAGACGGAGTTTCCCTCTTGTTGCCCAGGCCGGAGTGCAATGGCGCAATCTCAACTCACTGCAACTTCTGCCTCCTGGGTTCAAGCGATTCTCCTGCCTCAGCCTCCCGAGTAGCTGGGATTGCAGGCATGTGCCACCAAGCCCAGCTAATTGTGTGTTTTTAGTAGAGATGGGGTTTCTCCATGTTGATCAGGCTGGTCTCAAACTCCCGACCTCAGGTGATCTGCCTACCTGGCCTCCCAAAGGGCAGGGGTTACAGGCGTAAGCCACTGTGCCCGGCCTGTAATCTTACTTTTACAAATCTCTCCAGAGGAAATAATCAGAGATGAGGATGAATATTATGTATAAGAATGGTTGGCCTGGCGTGGTGGCTCACGCCTATAATCCCAGCACTTTGGGAGACCAAGGCGGTGGATCACCTGGGTCGGGAGTTCGAGACCAGCCTGACCAACATGGGGAAACCCCGTCTCTACTAAAAACACAAAATTAGCCGGGCGTGGTGGCACATGTCTGTAATCCCAGATACTCAGGAGGCTGAGGCAAGAGAATCGCTTGAACCTGGGAGGTGGTGGTTGTGGTGAGCCGTGATCACGCCATTGCACTCCAGCTTGGGCAGCAAGAACGAAACTCTGTCTCAAAACAAAAACAAAACAAAGAGTGCTCGTCATAGTTTTCTTTAAAACATGAAAATTATGGCTGGGAGCAGTGGCTCATACCTGTAATTCCAGCACTTTGGGAGCCTGAGTTGGGAGGATCACTTGAGCCCAGGAGTTCAAGACCAGCCTGGTAACATGGCAAAAATCTGTCTCTACAAAAAAGACAAAAATTAGCCAGGCATGGTAGTGTGTGCCTGTGGTCGCATGCAGCTACTCTGGAGGTTGAGATGGGAGGACACTTGAGTCTGGGAAGTGGAGGTTGCAGTGAACTGAGATCTGCACCACTGCACTCCAGCCTAGGTGACTGAGCGAGACTCTGTCTGAAAGAGAGAATGAGAGAGAGGAAAGAAAGAAAAGAAAGAAAGAAGAAAGAGACAGAGAAAGAAAGAGAAAGAAAATTATAAGCCATGTAAATATTCAAGAGCCAGTAAATAATCAAATCAATTATGATATGTGAAAGTGTTAGAATAATATGGAACCATTAGAAAGTATGACTTTTGAAGAGTATTAAAGGACAATGAAACTAAGAAATCTCATGAGGAGAGAAAAATATGATTAATAAAATACAGTATATACCAGAATATATTACCATTATTATTTCTGAGAAAAAGGGATGGATAGTTATTTAAAAGCTTCTTCTTTGTGTGTTTATTTTCCAAATTTTCTGTAACAAATGTATAGTACATTGATGATTAAATGAATGAGTATATAAAGTGCTAGAAGAATACCTGGCCTTATAGTGAACTCTCAAATATGAGCTTTTACTGTTGCTATGATATAATTACTTTTATTATATATAAAATATTTTTTAAAACTCACTCTAATTGTAATTATTTAATTGTAACTACTTGTTTAATGTTTGTCCTCTATTCTCCATCATCTTTGGTCCTTCCTAATTTTTTTTGAGATAGGATCTTGCTCTGCTGCTCAGGCTAGAGTGCAGTTGCGTGATTGTAGTTCATGACAGCCTCAGCCTCCTGGGCTCAAAGGGCCCTCCCATCTCAGCCTCCTGAGTATCTAGGACTACAGTCATCTGCCACCACACCTAGCTAATTTTTTAGTTTTGTTGAGATGGGGTCTCACTGCATTGCCCAGGCTGATCTTGAACTCCTGAACCCAAGTGATCCCCTTCCTCCACCTCCCAAAGTGTTGGGGATTACAGTCATGAGCTGTCCTTAAAGACTATATCCGTCAAATATAAGCTGGCTGTAATACCTGGTACATAATAAGTGCTTAGTTAATATTTGGTGTGTGTGTGTGTATTTGTTTGTACCCTCAAAGATCAGGTTTCTAAATATTTTCTCCTATTTTATTTCAGTTTTTTAGCAGGAAGGTTGCTAATAATCAAGCTGTAAAAATATTAGTTGCTCCCAATTTAGAATTTTTATGTTCTTATGAACGCTGAAATGTATGTAAATGAAACTGCACAGTGTTAAATGGTATGTTGTTGAACCAGAAATATGTTTATTGTCTTATTTTATAAACAAAAATAGCCCTGAGATTTCTTTAAAATTTTTTAAAAGTTATAGATTTTGAAATTTACAACACAACTCAATAAATAAGATTATGACAAAGCTATCTTAGATATACTTTTTGATTGGCCCTAAGATTATAACTTTAAGCAAGAATAGGGACACTTTTAACAGCTTGGAAGGTATTTTGGTGGGACAATAGGAGTGTATTTGTTTGTATGAAAATCCGCCGTAATTCTATAAAAGAACGTAATTTGAATCTGTAGTTGATTGCAAGTTTAGAGGTCTCTGCAATATACAAAGTTTCTTAGTTGCAGTCACTTCCCAAGACATGCTGATCACTAAGAAACAAGGAAACTCAGCTAGAATTACCAGCTGCTGTTTATAAAGCCAAATGATAAAATTTACTTAATGAAAGTAATGTGCTGACAGCAGAGTTTATTGCTTAAAACATAACAATCATGTTTATTGTATCTCTCTGAGACAGCTTTGCTGAATATAACTTAAATGTAGCAGAGGAAATCCAGAGTAATGCACTGTTTTAAAAAAGTGTGTTTATTTACATGAAACCAACATAAAAAGTTTGATGAATTTTTTGTCAGAGGTCTTAGTTTTCTAGAGTTAAACTGAAAAGATTGAAGAAATGGTAAGTAGCTACCATTTTTGGAAACAAGAAATTAAGAAGTACAAACTCAGAAAACACGCTTGGAGAAAATTTTAGTATCATGAAACCTAGAACTCTTGAACTTCAAAAGACTTTACAATCCACTTGATGGTGATATTTGGAATCTCAGATACAGTATTCAAATATCATAGGATAGAAAAGAATAATCAGAGAGCTTAATGCAATCAGAACCTTGTAGCCTGTTATGGGAAGAAGTATCATTTGGTTAAGCCTGCTAAGCTACTGTAAATGAACGTTAATCGCATTTTATCAGCTGCTTATACTATCTTTATTATATAATTTGAATATTTATGACCATGGAAATATGTTTAACTGTGAAATTACAGTGTTTATGGAACTCAAATTCCAAAAAGCATACAACCCTGTCATGGAGAAGAATTATATTTAAATACTACAAAATTCAAGATGTTTCTACCATTTAACATTAGTCTATATCTTGTGGGAGAAGCAGTTTGTGGCTAAGATACTGTGACAAACAGAATGATGTATGCTAATGTTGACTTCTAAGATAAGCATGTGATTTATTGTTTGCACAAAAGTCAATCACCAACTAGAGTATTTTAACTTTTTAGGATCAGGTAGTACTTAACTATTTTCTCAATATAGGTTATATCATTTTGGTTGACTGCATCCTTATCTTCTTGGAAATTATTAATGAACCTTTTAAAAAATATGAACCAGGCTTTGTACTTGAACTTCTTCTCCTCTTAAAGCTGCAATAATATTGAAATTGAAAATGATGGGCCAGGCGCTGTGGCTCATGCCTGTAATCCCAGCACTTTTGGAGGCCGGGGCAGGTAGATCATCTGAGGTCAGGAGTTTAAGACTAGCCTGGCTAACATGGCGAAACCAAGTGTCTACCAAAAATACAAAAAATTAGCTGAGCGTGGTGGCACGTGCCTGTAATCCCAGCTACTTGGGAGGCTGAAGTAGGAGAATGGCTCGAACCCGGGAGGCGAGGTTGCAGTGAGCCGAGATTGCACCATGACACTCCAGCTTGGGCAGCAAGAGTGAAACTCCATCTCAAAAAAAGTAAAATAATAATGGATGGGAATGCTTCTTTAATTGTGCAGTCTGTATTTATTTTGTGTGTGTATATGTATTTTGGGGAAAATTGATTCTCTGCCAATGCCTTCTTACTTCTTTGCAAACATAAACCCATGAAAAGGTATTTTTCCCTTTGGGAAAATGTAAATGCACATTGTTCTTCTGGAAAATATAATCTAATAGGAAAATACAATTCACATTAGAACCAAAAAAAGCCTGTAATTAAGATGTGTCTTAGTCACATTTTCTTTCTGTCTTTTGTTAAAACCACAACATGGACTCATTCAAACAAATAAAGTTGTTGGGTAGGTGGAACATTGTTTTCCAATGTTATAGTAATGTTATAGTGTTACAACTATCTGGTTACTTCATCTTGATTGACAAAAATATTAAATCATCATTTTATAAAATTTGGGTATAAAACTTTATGTCTTGAGGCTAATTTAGATGTGTGGTGGTGTCTACCGGCAACACTAGAGAGGTTTCAGAGTCAGAGAGTGTTGAAACCAAATTCTACACCCAGCAGTCAGCTTAGATACCATCTTTCTAGTCAGGTTACTTAATCTTGCCAGGCCTCAGTGGTCCCCCCTTCATGAGGTTGTTGGACAGATTACTGAAATCCTCACAAATATGTGGAAAGTGCCTGGAATGTTTACCTGGAGCCAATGATGATTGCACACACTGCTGTTACATAGTTGATGATGGAGCCTCTATGTTGTGGATTACTTAAAACACTTTTGCCTTTCTGCCATCTACATTTGGGAGAATTAGTTAGACAGTATACCCTCCTTTAAAAAGTTGACAAAGGAAAAATATCAAGAATGCAAGTCAGGCTCTCTTTATCTGCGAACAACATTAGAGAAGTGTTGCTATATCAGATTCTTGATCCTAATGCCTGAAATGTGATTGGGCATTTGTTTATGGAAATCATTATCTGTACTGCTGCCTGCTTTATTAGTATAAAGCAAGAGTCAGCAAACTTTTTCTGTGAAGAGCCAGGGAGCAAATATTTGAGGCTTTGTGGGCTCTTCAATTTCTGTCACGAGTTCTCTATTGTACCATTGTAGCCAAGACTAGTCGTAGACAATATGGAAATGAATGGGCATGGCTGTATTCTAGTAAAGTTCTCTTTGTAAAAATGGATCATAGTTTTCTAATCCCTGTGGAAGATAATTGAGAGTATGTTCGCATCTTCTTTTTAAAATCAGAGATAAATTCTTGCCCCTAAAGTTGTAATTGTTCATTACTTCGTTCCTCTGTGTGTGTGTGTGTGTGTGTGTGTGTGTGTGTGTGTGTGTGTAGAGTGTGTATATCTGATAAACTGTCAGCTTTTGATTTCTGAAGCTGTGTGGGAATTGATTTTTCTAGTCAGTTTGACCACATCTCTAGAACACAGTGGGGATGATGGAGAATGCCTTGTTTGTCTGTGAGATTAAACCTGTATACCTTTTTATTCATAATTGAGTAGATTCTGAGTTACATTGGACAGAGACCTGGCTTTACAGTTGGATAGTCTGTTTCACAGTCCACCTCCTAGCTGCAAAGTCCTTGGCTGGTGATGCAGCTTTTGTAGGGATCAGTCTTCTCATCTGTAACACAGTGCTAATTCTCACCTTGTTGGGTTGCTGAGAATTGAGAGAGATCATGCATTTGAAGGCCAACCTCAGTGTCTGAAACAGATAAACCCAATAAACAGTAGTTCTTTCCAACTTGAATGAGAATCGTATTCTGAAGGCTAAATGATTTTTGAAAAACTTTACTGTTAATTTACTGTTTTTTTCTTTTTTTTGAGACAGGGTCTTGCTACGTCACCCAGGCTGAAGTTATTGGTGATTCTGCCTCACTGCAGCCTGAATCTTTCAGGCTCAGGTGATCCTCCCACCTCAGCCTCCTGAACAGCTGGGATTATTGGTGAGCACCACCATGCCTGGCTTTTTTTTTTTTTTTAATTTTTTTTTATTTTTAATAGCGATGAAGTCATGCTATGTTGCCCAGGCTGATCTCGAACCCTTGGGCTCAAGTGATCCTCCAGCCTTGGCCTTCCAAAGTGCTAGGATCACAAGTGTGAACTTCCTCACCCTGCCCTGTGTTCTTTTTAAGGGGGAAAAATGCACCTCTGCATGCTTACGTATTCTGAATTATTTGGAGCTGTGCCTCTCAGACTGTCTGTGGTAAAGACCTAGTTTTGTTCCTAATTTGTCATGAACTGATGCTTTTATAAAATATAATACAATGAATTATTATTTAAAAAAGAGACAAAAACATACAAAACACATATAAAGCCCCCATTTTAATAATGAGATCCAATAAACACATACATTTTCTAAATGCTTACTGTCAATTTCTTTGTATTTCTTTGGGCGCTGGTAATAAACAATTGGCAAACCAGTACTGATCCATGAGCCACACTTTTAGGAGCACTAAGTTAGGGGGAAGCAAGTTCATGGCCATTTATTTAAAACATTCATATTAAGTACTCTTGGATAGAATTAGTTACTAAATAGACAATGAATTTGTCCCTTCTTTAAAAGTAGTTACCAACTGTAAGTAAAAATTATTTACTTACCCAAATCCATGTTCAACAGCCTCCCTCCCCATAATGTAAGATGTTTGATTTGAGGTAACTGGAGATCTCATAGGGGAATAAAACTCAGTGGTTGTCTGCAGACCAAGATGGCCCTTGATTAGAGTGTCCCCATCCGTAACGGGTTGATATGGGTTAGCTGTGTGCACACCCAAATCTCATCTTGAATTGTAGCTCCCATAATCTCTGTGTGTCATGGGAGGGACCTGGGGAAGGTAATTGAATCACGGGGGCAGGTTTTTCCGTGCTATTGTTGTGATAGTGGAAAAGTCTCACGAGATCTGATGGTTTAATAAAGGGCAGTTCCCCTGCACACGCTCTCTAACCTGCTACCATGTAAAATGTTCCTTTTCTCCTCCTTCGCCTTTCGCCATGATTGTGAAGCCTCCCCAGCCATGTAGGACTGTGAGTCCATTAAACCTTTTTCTTTTTTTGAGACAGAGTCTTACTCTGTCACCCAGGCTGGAGTGCAGTGGCACAATCTCAGCTCATTGCAACCTCCACCTCCTGGGTTCAAGTGATTCTCCTGCCTCAGCCTCCCTAGCAGCTGGGATTACAGATGCATGCCACCCCACCTGACTAATTTTTGTATTTTTAGTAAAGACAGGGTTCCACTATTTGGCCAGGCTGGTCTCAAACTCCTGAACTCAAGTGATCCGCCCTCTGTCGACCTCCCAAAGTGCTGGTATTACAGGTATTAGCCACCATACCCAGCCAAACCTCTTTTTCTTTATAAATTACCCAGTCTCAAGTATTTCTTCGTAGCAGTATGAAAATTGACTAATACAGGGTTCTCAGTGACTCCCTCACTAACCCTGAGAGCCCAGATCTCATAGGGTGTAGGTATAAGAATCTCAGGTCCTCAGTTTCTCCTTTATCCCCTGTGTTCTGGCAGCACCTCCCATTACCTTTATGAATCCACGTATTTTATTATACTGCCGTTATTTTCTGTGACTCCTCCACAGAACTGTGGACTTTGCAGTAGGAACTATTTTATTCTCTTTTTGCCTCGCTGGCTCCTGGCAGACCCTAGATGTACCTTGAAAATGTACTGATGTGTGAATGAATGAGCGGATGATGTGTTCCAGGTCTCTCACCAGCCTGCCTTTCTTTATCTGCACACTCTTCACTTTGCTAGGGTCCCTCTCAAAAACACAACTGGATCAGGAGTAGTGGGGAGGGAGGAGAGGGAGCTGCTGCAAAGCAACACACTGCTGTCAACATTTTTCAATGCACATAACCCAATAGAACATGCACAGTATATTTTGGGAAGTCAACTGTTTTTCTCATCCCTCATTTTTTGTTGCTGATTGTATTATAATATTGTAGGAAAGCAGCCAACAACAGTGCTACCACCTTCAATGCTGTCACATCGACTTTCTGGAAACTGTCAGGGCCACACCTTACTGTAGTTGAAATTCAATGGCACTGAGCTCTTGAGATTATAGATAGTAATTTTCTGGAGTACACACAATGGTGTGTGAACATATGACTGGGCTGGAATCTATCAAAGTGCTTGCATGGGATATAAAGATCATTGATGCATTACAGTAAGCCATTTATGGATATTTTATGGTATGTACACAGACTGACATCACTGGGCAAAGGCGATCAGAATTTCACCTGCATAATAACAATCATTTGCAAGGAAAAAGATATTATCAAAAATAAATTGATAATGTGTAGTAATGGACTGGGTTTTTGGTGGTTACTCATTATTTGGGGGACCAGTAGAGTTAATAGCATACTGACTGAACAGTGACTTTAGATCAGGATGTCTGGATTCCCATCCCAGCTCTATGACTTCATTCAAGTTACTTACCCTCTTTGATGCATTACAGATTTTTCTTATCTGTAAAATGGAAGTAATAATAGTACTGAGGCCTAAGATATTGTGCAGCTTAAATATGATAACTCAGGTAAAGCACCGAGTGGTGCCAATATTCCTTTACCACTCTTTATCATCACTTGATGTATGTAGATTGTCAGTCTAGTAACACTTCTGGAAAGAAATGACACCCTTTAGAGTACCAATAGCAGTTGTATTTGTAAACCTCTTCTATGGGTAGAGTTCTAATTTAAGATATTTTTGCCCTTCTTAACTATTTTATATACATTAATTTATTCCTCTGGAGAATCTTTGAAATAAAAGTTAGCTTTAACTTTTAAACACTTAAAATTGAGAGTTGATATACAGCTCGCTAAAAATAAATTACTAAAACTCTAGAAAAATAATAAACTGTGAAGTTTTACTAATTCAAGGACTGCAGTATTGGGAAATATTGTGAAAACTAGTAATATAGAGAATAAATAAAAATTAGAATATAGAGTTTGTATATATGGCATGAATATAATTAAGCAAATATTAGGTTGGTGCAAAAGTTATTGCGGTTTTGACATTATAGGAAAAACCGCAATTACTTTTGCACAAACCTAAATATACATATTTTAAGATGTATAGATTAAGTACTACAGCTTGGGATAAGATGTTTAGATAAGTAAGTGTTGTGATGAAGAATGGCTCTTTTTCACTCTACTATCCAGTGTTCATAATGCTTCTGTAATGTTTTTTGTTTTTTTGTTTTGGAGTTTTGCTCTTGTTGCCTAGGCTGGAGTGCAGTGGCGCAGTCTCGGCTCACTGCAACCTCCACCTCCCGGGTTCAAGAAATTCTCCTGCCTCAGCCTCCCAAGTAGCTGGGATTACAGGTGCCTGCAACCACGCCTGGCCCATTTTTTGTATTTTTAGTAGAGACGGGGTTTCACCATGTTGGCCAGGCTGGTCTCGACCTCCTGACCTCAGATTATCCACCTGCCTCGGCCTCCCAAAGTGCTGGGATTACAGGTGTGAGCTACCATGCCTGGCCCTATAATGATTTTATAATTAAAAAATTTCAAAGACCAAACATAAGTTACTCGTTCTAATCACTCAAAATGATAGACATTAAAAAATCATATTGAATCTGAGTATGTCTTTTATTATAGCTAGGATATTTATTGAATTTATTTACAGACTGTTGGTTAAAATCAAGTAACTGCTTTGTAAATTAACTAACTTCCTAGATGGCTAAGAGCAAACAGAGTCTCTTCGTTTTATGTTTAGGTACCCAACCAAGAACAATTCTCTTGAAACTCAGTCTGTGACATTTTGTAGACATTTCATAAAGGAGCTTTTCAAGGCCAGTGAGAAGTCAGCAACACAAACCTCTTTTGTGATCAGTTCAGGGGATCCCCGGAGATCAGCCTGGTCTCTGGAGTGTATGAGGAGATATCCAGTTACAGCTCAGGGCAGGGGCAGATCTGGTTCATCATGTGATTGCGGTGACAGCCTGCCAAGCTCACAGCTGCCTTGTAGGGGCTGTGGGCCCACCTGCCAGCTCCATTATTCCCATTTAGGGTCAGGCCCACAGGGACTTTTCCCATTAAACCCTGAATGTCTTCATTTTCAAGAAGTTTTCAAAGCATCATGAAAGACTAAGCAGGGCAAATGATGGTGTCATTGAACCCACCTCAGTTTATTCAACAGCAGGACTGTTTATATGTTTCAGTTGGTCCTGCCCTTTGTCC
Source organism: Papio anubis (assembly GCF_008728515.1). NCBI lineage: Eukaryota > Metazoa > Chordata > Mammalia > Primates > Cercopithecidae > Papio > Papio anubis. Next base: position 58,280,117 of record NC_044984.1, read on the forward strand.
CTCCTAGGCTGTCCCCAAAGTGTCTCTTGAAACTGGACACAGTTTTACAATAAGCAAAGGTGATTTACCTAGGTAAATCTTTGCCCCACAGAGTGACAAGAAGAAAACCTGCTTTTTGTACGTTTGAAGAATCCCATATGGTAGACTCTGACACATCTCATAGCGAATGTTCTTGTTCTTATGACCAAACATCTTCCAAAATTAAAAAAAATTTAAATATTGACCAAAATAAATGACATTTTGCCTATACAAAATTGTTGAACATGTAAAAATGCCTCTGGTACCGGAAGATGTCTTCACACTGACAGCCCTACCGAAGACTTGCTCATCATTCCAGGGGGTATACCTCTATTTTGACATTTCCTTTAAAGGGAAATCCTTTTGAATGCACGCAGTAAGGTGTAGGAGAGCAGGCCAGGTGTGGTGGCTCATGCCTGTAATCCCAGCACTTCAGGAGGCTGAGGCGGGCAGATTACTTGAGGTCAGGAGTTCGAGACCAGCCAGGCCAACATGGTGAAACCCCGTCTCTACTAAAAATACAAAAATTAACTGAGTGTGGTGGTGCATGCCTGTAATCCCAGCTACTCGGGAGGCTGAGGCAGGAGAATTGCTTGATCCCAGGAGGCGGAGGCTGTAGTGAGCCTAGATCTTGCCACTTCACACTCCAGCCTGGGTCATGGAGCGAGACTCTAACTCAAAAAAAAGAAGTACGGAGAACATTAGTCACTGAGATTTCTACATGTCATAGTGGAATATAAATCAGTTTGAATTCCTACATTGTGTGAGAAGATTTTTTAAATTTTTTATATTTTTAAATTGATGCATTATAGTTATACATATTTATTGGGTACAATTTGATGTTTCAGTACATATCTGTGTTGCATAATGATCTAGCCAGGGTAGTTAGTGCACCCAGCACCTTATGTGTTTATTGTTTCTTCGTGATGAGAACATTCAAAAGCCTCTCTTCTAGCTATTTGGTAATATGTAGTATTTTACTGTTAACTGTAATCACTCTACTGTACAGTAGAACACCAGAATTTATTCCCCCTACCTAACTGTAACTTTGTACCCATTGACCAACCTCTCCCCTCTACCCCCTTCCCAGTCTCTGGTCACCACCATTCTTATTTGAGTAGATTTTTAAAATCCACTAAAGTTTATGGAGACTGTTTAGGAAAAAGTCTCCAACTGTTTTTCCTCTCCTCTCACACTACAACAATCAACACGGAAGACTTCTGTGACCAAATGTGTGAGAGTTTTTCGCCACCAACAAGCAGCAGACACCAGCAAGTCCAGGCCTCCAGAACCTCTGACCAACCAGCTTCAACTTGGGGTTCCTACGACTCTCCTTTTCTGGTTCAATTAATCTGCTGGAGTGGCTCATAGAACTCAGGGAAATACTTATGCTTACTGGTTTATTATAAAAGATATTACAAAGGATACAGATGAAGAGATGTCGAGGGCAAGGTATGGAGTAAGGCGCGCAGAGCTTTCATGCCTTCCCTGGGCGCCACCCTCCAGGAACCTCTACATGTTCAGCTGTCCAGAAGCTCCCTGCACCCTCTTGGGTTTCTATGGAGGCTTCATTAGATAGGCATGATTGACAACCATGTAGAAATGTGATTGAACAAAAAGGGTATGATCTCAGACTAACAGACTGAGTGGAGGAATCCAGCAAGGCTTGTCTGTTTAAATTCTTCTTGGCCTCTCTGTACAGCATTCTTTCCTCGAACGTATGTGGCACAGCCCTCTCAGGAATGAGGGTCTTTTGACCCACGATCAGATTAGAGTCCTGCCTGGGAAAGTAGAAGAAAAACAGGAGAAGTTCAGAGAGAGAGAGATTCTGTTTTCTGAGGTCTGCTCCTGAGACCTGAAGTGCCCCAAGGCTATAACAAATGACTGCACCAAGGGCTATTGGAAGTTAGGAACCAGGAACCATGGATGAATGCCTACACACACAGACACACACACACAAAATCGTAATATCACAGAGACCAGCTTTCACTTTTCTCCTGCTATTGTGCGATGTAGAATCATCGGTGGGAAGAAAAGCATTTTGTATTTCAAATGTCCTCATATCCGAACTGATCTTGGATAATATGTTGTTTAGGAAATCTGTCTGGCTCATTGGATTAAAGTTTGGATCATACATTTTCTATAAAATATAGTATAATGAAAAAATATGTTTATTTTTTCCTTCGGAGACAGAGTCTCACTCTGCTGCCCAGGCTGGAGTGCAGTGGCACAATCTCAGCTCACTGCAACCTTCGCCTCCCAGGTTCAAGCAATTCTCCTGCCTCAGCCTCTTGAGTAGCTGGGACTACAGGCATGCGCCACCACGCCTGGCTAATTTTTTGTATTTTTAGTAGAGACAGGGTTTCACCATGTTGGCCAGACTGGTCTCAAGCTCCAGAGCTCAAGTGATCCACCCCCTTCGGCCTCCCAAGGTGCTGGGATCACAGGCATGAGCCATCGTGCCCGGCCAATTAAAATAATTTAAATGTTCTCTTTATTGAAAACAGTCTAAAATTTATATGAAGTTGTAATTTGAGCCAAAGTAAAAACCCTTTTTTTTACTTTTTTATTTTAAAAATGAACCATTTTATGTACTTATTTATTTTTATTTTTTTCAAGACTCTCCACCCAGGCTGGAGTGCAGTGGCACAATCTTGGCTCACTCAGCCTTGACCTTCCTGGGCTCAGGCGATCCTCCCACTTCAGCCTCCTAAGTAGCTGGGACTACAGGCGTGCACCCAGCTAATTTTTGTATTTTGGGTAGATAGGGGATTTTGCCATGTTTCCCCAGCTGGTCTTAAACTCCTGAGCTCAAGCCATCCTCCGCCTTGGCCTCCCAAAATGCTGGGATTATAGGCGTGAGTCACCACGTCTGGCCAAAACACATTTAAATGGGATTTTTTTGTTGTTACTGAATTTAAATAATTCAGAAACAACTTCAGAAGAAAGAATAAGAAGCAAAACTTCCCTCTGAAGGATTTAAGGATTTTTTGTTTTTGTTTTTGTTTTTTTTTGAGACTGAGCCTCGCTCTGTCGCCCAGGCTGGAGTGCAATGGCGCGATCTCGGCTCACTGCAACCTCCTCCTCCTGGGTTCAAGCAATTCTTCTGCTTCAGTCTACCAAGTAGCAGGGACTACAGGCGTCCGCCACCACGCCCGGCTTATTATTTTTGTATGTTTAGTAGAGACAGGGTTTCACCATGTTGACGAGGCTGATCTTGAACTCCTGACCTCAGGTGATCCACCTGCTTCAGCCTCCCAAAGTGCTGGGATTACAGGCGTGAGCCACCGTGCCTAGCCAGATTTAAGGATTTTGACTAGTGGGGTCATGTGGAGGCTCAGTGATGCCAGAAGGCAGCTCACTTCTGTTTTCTTCATGGGGGTGTCCAGGGAAAATCTAGCTCATAAGGAAGGATAAGCACAGGAGCCCCTTGATGGGAAGCCAGCTCATGGCAAGGGAGTGGGGGATTGGTAGTGGGGGACAGCGGTTATTCACACTTTCCGAAGGAGAGGGTTTTCCATGCTATCTGAGCCCTCTGGCCATAAATTCCCCATTGGATCCACTGGAAACACTGGGTTTGGCAATGGAGGAAGAAGGAAAAAGCTTGGCAGCCAAGAAGCAAGTCTGAGGGGAAAGATGTGAACCATTTCCCAGGGACCATTTGCTCCCTGACACCTGTGCCACTTGGAACATCAAGTGGATCATCACTTCTAGAAACTTGAGTTGAACATATGTTTGAATGGTCTTAGGTCTGCAGTCTCCACCCTTGAGATGAAAAGGTTTTGTCTAGCTTCCCACACTCTCCCCCGGGAATCATGTGCTGTTAGTTCAAGGAACAGAATCTAAGATGATAAGAAGAAATTGTTCCTTCCAGCCTTTCTTCAAGGTCTTTGAATTACCTTTGAAGGTCTCCAGCTCTTCATCCTCACAGCTCATCTTGTCTTTTGCTTCAGAACTTTCCTCTTCTTGTTCCAAGTCATGATCTGCCTTGACAGGTAATATCCTGAGAAGCTCCATTTCTTTCTGACAACGTTCGTTCATTTCCTTTCCTCTGTCCTGAAGATTTTGAACTGCACTTTCAGTTGAGGTTCCCTCAGTCTAAAGCTTGTTAAGATGATCTGTCAGGTCAGTTTTTGTGTCCTCTTTTTTAGAAATGTTGGCATAGAGTTTATTTTTCTCTCTCTTCTGGGTGTTGAGATGCACACAACCTGGCAGAATCAGTCGGTTTCCTCCCGGCTTCTCTTGCTGTTCATCCACATGGTCTCTGTCTCCTGTGTCCCAATTACCACCTGCGCTCTCTTCTCCAAGGGGAGCTGCCAGGTCTTTAACCTTTCACACAGCTTCCTCCAGTCTTCATATGACCTTCTGTTGAGACTCTAGAGCTCTGTATGAAAATCCTGAGTTGTTTTTTTTTTTTCCTTTTGCCCTTAATAGTATTAAGCTTATTGTATTTTTTCCATAAAGACTTCTGTCTTTATGGATTTAGTTTCTGCTTATAGAGATTAGCTCTCTCTTGCAGTATCAGACATCGGCTCATCTTAATCTGTACATGGCGATTTTTCTTTCCCAAATTGGTTTATTATAAATCTGAGATGCACCAGATTACACGGTTGGACATGTTCAAGGATCTGGCATTCTGGGCTTGTATCTTCTTCCGACACGGGATAAAACCTGACGAGAGCTTTGCTTTTACTAGAATTAGTGCTGAGCTCTAATGGCATGTTCTCATTTCTCTGTGTAGAAAGGTTTTATTTTTTGTTGGTTTGTTTCTACCTACTGAGAAATGCTGCCTAAGCTAAGGGAATTGTTAACACCAGCTATCCCAGCACATAGTACCTCCTTCTGTTAATAATCAAGGAGGATAAGACTTGGGCCCATATAATTAGATAATTCTACACAAAACAATGCATTGTATCACAGGTTGGCCAAATGTACAGCTCATGGCGGGACAGTTTCTCTGTAACACCCCAAGCTGCCACAGCTGGGCCACAACACAACATAGCGAATATTGGGCGGGGATCTGCCCCAAACCAAGGTTGCACCCGGCAGCTAGAATGGACCATGAGTGGAGAGGATCAATGGGGGTGCAGGCCTGGTCCAAGAGAAACTCACACCCTTAACCCTACCCATAGCTGCTGCTTTCTACTTCTTGAACTTTGTTTTCTGTAGCCTTTGAGGCCACACCTCATCATCTGCACATGCTGTTCCCTCTGCCTGGAAAGCTCATCCCCTGAAAGCACACGTGGGGACAGTATCCATCTGCAGGAACCTCACCCCTGTGACAGTAGTGCAGGGCAGTGCCAGGCACAGAGTGGGGGCTCAGTGCTTCATGCATTTTTATGGAAGGACAAGTGAGTGATTGGGTGATGGGGCAAAACCACATTTGCCATCCCTGAAGGTTCACATATAATGCCCTGCTGACTCAGCATACCAAGCCTACCAGAGTTTTCAACTCCTTTCAGAACTCTGTGCTGGGAGGTGGAGAGAAGAGGCGGCAACAGCTTCTGGCCTGGGTGATCCCCGTTCCCATTCCTCTACTCAAGTAGATTTGAAAACAGCATATCTTTGAATACCCAGTCTAAGTAGTGAGTCATAGGAGCAGCTGCTGCTGCTGTTAGAAAATGTGAGGCCATAGACTTTTCTATAATGCCGTGTAGAAACAATGGAATCCAATGCAATAGAGTTGATGCTACAGGGGGGCTTAAAAAAAAGAATCCGGCCAGGTGCGGTGACTCACGCCTTTAATCCCAGCACTTTGGGAGGCCAAGGCAGACAGATCACGAGGTCAGGAGTTCAAGACCAGCCTGACCAATACAGTGAAACCCCATCTCTACTAAAAATACAAAAATTAGCCAGGTGTGGTGGCGTTCGCCTGCAGTCCCTACTACTCGGGAGGCTGAGGCAGGAGAATTGCTTGAACCCAGGAGGCACAGATTACAGTGAGCCAAGATCACGCCATTGCACTCCAGCCTCAGTGATACCACCTCAAAAAAAAAACAAAAAAAAAACTGTCAACTGGGACTGAATCAAAAGGGTGGGGAAGAGCAGAGCTAACAATCAGCCTGACTTTTTAAACCTATAAAGAACCTTGAAACATAGTACGTGTCATGCCTGTATCACACCACACAGTTGCTTCTCAGTCAAGTATATAACCTGTGCCTGGCACATAGTAGGCACATAATACATATTTGTTGAGTGAACAAATATGGTAAGTACTACAGTTCTGAGTTACAGGTAACTGAAATAAAATGTGTAAGAATGTCTGATGGGGGTACAGGTGCGATGGCTCACTCGTGTAATCCCAGCATTTTGGGAGACCGAGGTGGGTGGATCACGAGGTCAGGAGTTCGAGACTAGCCTGATCTACGTGGGGATACCCCGTCTCTACTAAAAATACAAAAATTAGCCAGGTGTGTCGAGCGCCTGTAATCCCAGCTACTCAGGAGGCTGAGGCAGGAGAATCATTTGACCCCGGGAGGCGGAGGTTGCAGTGAGCCGAGATTGTACCACTACACTCCGGCCTGGGTAACACAGCGAGACTCTGTCTCAAAAAAAAAAAAAAAAAAAAAAAAGAATTTCTGATGATTATTTAGTATTTATTTACCATGGGTTAATTATTCATTTGCTTTATCTGTTTGTTCTATGACATGTTGTTTCTTCCTAACTGGTCTGTAGTTTCGTTCCCTTCTATCTCTTAGATTGCTGCAGATTCATGTTTATAATGTTTCTTGACTTTGCAGGTACTTCTGGTGTGATCCAGGCCCTGATACCTGGCCCAGAGGAGGGGAAAAATAACTCACCATTATTAGCTCACACCTCTCCCACTCAACCCCAAAAAGTCAGTGCTGTTTTTACCAGAAAAGCGTGAAACTGTTCATTTTTGAGAGCCACGCTTATACTTTAGACACAAATGTTGCTGGAGAGAGGCCAAAGGCAGGAGAGAGTAAGCAGGTAGTGAGGGTGTAGCTGAGTGGAGCATGTGAATGGATTTTTCTCCCTGAAGTGTCTACTTTTCCCTCCTCCATGCCATTCGCTGCAGTGGGCACTAGCAAAAGTTTGAGTTTTGCTTCCACAGTGGAGGAAAAAAACCACAACATGTTCATTAAGAAGGTTGTGGGTTTTTGTTGTGGGAAGCTAGAAAAGCGGCTGACCACTGAAATTGAAGCTATTTACGGGAATATGTATAATGTGAGCCATGTAAGGTGAGATGTGGGGTGTGGGCCCTGCACCCAGCCCTCAGTCACTCCTCTCCTCTGCAGTGGCCAGCTGCATCTAGGGTGAGGAGGGAAAGCAGACCATGTCTAGATGACACCTGCTGAGCTCCCCCAGGACAGGCCTGCCTGAGCCCCCATCCCTGCAAAACCAAAGCTCTTCACCTGGGTTTCTGCAGGCTCCAGGGGACGGGCAGTGATAGGCTCTCTGCCTGGTCCCTTTCCTGTCCTCTTGCACTGGGTCCTGTGGAGAACTGGTTCTGTTGTAAGTTAAATGCCCCCACCTCTTGACCCTCTTCACAGACTGTTCCTTCAAAACTTTATGTTTCCACCATCTTGTTCCCCCTGCCCAAAGGGGAACACATCTCCGGTAGCCTTTTCTAAAGGAAGCTCTGTGCTTTCCCAGGCTGGGAGGAGGTAACGGCCTTGCCTAGTTCCATGTTGCTGATTCTAGACACCTTCTTTTTATTCCTTGTACAGAAGCCCTTCCTCTTCAGGGGTCTGGCCACCTGGCTGGACCTTGCCCTCTCTTGTTCCTTGCAACTCCCATGCGTAGCTCTGGCTCATCCCTCCACACTCATGGAGACCTTGAATGCCTTTGTTATATGCTCCTCATTACCAAGGCCAGTGGCCTTCACCACCACACCTGAATTCTTGTTATCTGAGAAAACTCCTCCCCTGCTGACATGGAGCAGTGCTCTGTTACTGTCACTGCCTGTCCTTCGGGTGTGCCCAGTGTACTTATTCTGCAAGAGAGAGACCTACCCAGTCTCCTGCCTTCATACCGTTCTTTCCTACCATCTCCACACCATGTAGTCATTAGTTCAGTCATTTCTCTTGAAGTTATTTTGACTTCCATCCAAGCTGATTACTCCCTCCTCTGAACCACTTCTGTGTCTGGCCCATATTTCTCTTAGTACCTATTGGTTTACAGCTGGGAGGGGATTACTTAGGATCTGGCTGGGTCCCTAGCACCTAGTAAATCTCTTCACATAGTGCTGGCATGGAGGGCATGCTTTGTTGAGCTGATGGAAACTATTGATGGGTTAACATTTGAAAAATATTAGTATATTCAGTAAAAATACTGACAAAGGCAAATCTATGTCCCCCTTGAAAAAAATTATGCGGACAGACATGATGGCTCGCACCTGTAATCCCAGCACTTTGGGAGACAGAGGTGGGAGGATCACTTGAGGCCAGGAGTTTGAGACCAGCCTGGCCAACATGGTAAAACCCCATCTCTACTAAAAATACAGAAATTAGCTGGGTGTGGTAGCGGACACCTATAGTTCCAGCTACTGTGGGGCTGAGGCACAACATTCGCTTGAACCCAGAAGGGTTCAAGAGGCTGCAGTGAGCCGAGATTGTGCCACTCTACTCCATCCTGGGCCACAGAGCAAGAGTTGTAAAAAAAAAAAAAAGAAAAGAAAAGACGTGAAGGTTGTAGAAAAAATATTCATTCCAGAAATTCGACTGTATGACTCTTTTTCCAGATTCAATTATGTAACTTAAACAAAAAACTATGATCAAAGTAATATATACACATAATTTAAAAACAAAATAGATAAATAAGTTTTTAATGAAAAGCAACCATTCCCTCCTTCCCTATCTCTAGTCTTGAATTACAGGGTCAACCATTTTTAAATGTTCTGTTTTCAGTTCTTCTGGTGCTTACTGCCATATCTCTTAAGTTTAATCTCAAATAGGACTAATGAAAAACAGCTCTGAAAAATAATGAAGAGTCATAAAATATGTAATGATCATTGTTCACATGGAATCATTCTTACTAGTTTCATTATGAAAATCATTAAAAATATTCTAGACAAATGCCTTCTATGTAATGATATTATTGAATTGAACATATTCATCTCTCACTTTTCTCTTTGTCTTTTAGAATCAGAAAGAAAATGTTTTTGAGATGCTTGTATATTTTAACAGTCAGAATAAAAGTGGTCTTTTTTCCTCCCCTCCCTTTCCTTTCCCATGTTGTCTGCCTCTTGTGGGTTACAGTATGGGAAGTTATAGCACCTGATTTACAAAACCATGATAAGCACCGTATGTAGCTCTTTAAAGCTATAGCTTACTCTGTTTTTGAATCCTGTCTCCAAAGCTGGACTTAGAAAGCGGCTGTCTCTCCACTCTAAGCCAGCATTATGAGAAACATTATTGAGGAGATGCATGCTTTTTGAAAAAGGGCACAATCTAGATGCCTCAATTTGGAGTGCAAAGTGGCTGCCTATGGTTGAAAATAAGTAGGTAGGTAGAGACTGTAGTGTATTTAATTAAAAGTACTGTGCTAAAAAAAAAATTGTAGCAATTATATATTATTAACCTAAGTGGTGCCAAGGCTTTGAAGTTGTTTGCTATGCCCTTGATTGCATACCCTCTGAGTTCGGCTGTTCAGTTATGTAGGTATTTAGAAGAAGAGCAACACAGTAAACGCAAGTACCAAATAAGGATCTTTGGAATTCTGTGCAACATATCTAAGCTATTGCTACATGAATCCAATCTTTTGCTGCTATAGTTAGACAGCGATTATGCTGTTTTTCCCAGCCCACTCCCCAATTAGACATTGTTTAGTTGATTGGAAAATGCATGTTGTATATGTCAACTAAAATCAGGTTGTCATTTTTGGGCTTAAATGGAGGAGTCTTTTCTTTTCAGCTATAGTAAATGAATAAAGAAAGTGAAGATCTGAGAAGAACTGTGCTGAGTCCATTATCATAAGAAAGCCAGGCTTTGCAAATGTAGGGCTTAGTAGTCATTATATGTGTGTCAGGCAGCTGGGGCCATCCCTGGCTAAGAAGAGACTGGAATGTACTGTTCTTTATTAATAACTCTGCAAGGTGGCAAGGGTTTCAGGGAAAAGAATAAAGTAAGTTTCGGGATCTGATTTTATAGTTTTAAGCTGTTCTCAGCTATAGTTACCAAATAGAAAAGACTATTGAGTGCCTCAGACATGCCTGACAGCTAGAATTTGACAGCTGAAAATGCCTAGGAACGAATGGTCCTATCCTCTCATTTTACAGAAAAGTAAACTGCAACTAGAGAGGCCAAGTGACTTATTCAAAGTCCCTCTCTAACTGACTTGGACAAATCCTTGCATCACTAGGTCTGCTACATGTTTTACTAGATCTGAACATTTTAATGCATTTTAATATCCACTATTTGTCAGAGCTTTGTTACTCTAAATTACTATGGAGTTCTTTTGCATGTTAAGAAACAAAAGTCTTCATTTTTGTTTGTTTTTGAGAGAGAGTCTTGCTCTTTGCCCAGGCTGCAGTGCAGTAGCACAATCTTGGCTCACTGCAACCTCCGCCTCCTGGGTTCAAGTGATTCTCCTGCCTCGGCCTCCCAAGTAGCTGGGACTACAGGCGTCCGCCACTACACCTGGCTAATTTTTGTATTTTTTTAGTAGAGACAGGGTTTCACCATGTTGGCCAGGCTGGTCTCAAACTCCTGACCTCAGGTAATCTGCCTGCCTCAGCCTCCCAAAGTGCTGGGATTACAGGCGTGAGCCACCATGCCCGGGGCCTTCATTTGTTTACTGATGTAAACATTTGTTGAGCATGTGCTGTGTTCAAGGCACTCTGCTACTTTTCAAGATATGACTTGGTAGCTTAATATAAACTTTAGTGTTCAACTCAAGACTAGAGCCTTCTTTGGCTCCTTCTGATCAATAGCTTATCCCATATGGGAGTTATCAAGCATTCATACAAAGTATATTTCTTGGTACACATGCAGGAAGTGTGGTTGAAAAGGTTTATGGAATGTTTAGCCCTCTGCCTTCCAATACAGTAGTAACTAGCCACATTTGACCACTTAAATTAGAATTAACTTACTTAAAAATAATTAAAAATTTAGTTCTCTGGCCACACAACTAAATTTGGAAATGTGCTGGACAGAGCAGATATACAACATTGCCATCATCATAGAAATGTATATTAGACAACATAGTTCTATCCCTATTTACTCCAGAGTCACTTATAATGAGTCTAGATCTGGAAGTGAAAGACCTGAATTTGGACTCCACATTCACGACTCTCCTTGTTCTATAAGCTGTAAGGTCTCAGGCAGAGCCTTTAACCTAGAAACCTTCCATTTCTTTTGGGTAAAATGAGGTTACATCTCCTACATCTGTAAAATGCTTTCAGTTATATCTAAAGTGATGACATAGACAAAGATAGAAGCTGGGGTTGTTGTTAACTTGGTTAGCAACTAAAAAATATAATACTTGATAATCTTTGCCTCTTTGCTTCATGGGGAATTCAAGGCATAGTGTTTCAAATTCATTTGCTCCGTGGGAGCATTCTGCACCCTGCAATCAGCTGTGCCTTTATTCTTTAGTGTATTGTACAACGAAACATTACCTTCTGCCAAACTTCCTGCTCAGGTTTGCTCTTCACTCAGTCAGATTTTCTTGTAAGACTCAATGTAGTGTTATGGTTATGACTGTGGGCTCTGGAGACAATCACCTTGCTCTGCCAGCTCTGCCACTTACTCATAGTGTGACCTTGGCAAGTCTAACCTTATTTTATCATCTATAAATGGGAGGGAGGGAGATTTAAATAAAAGGACATATGCCATAGAGTTTTGTGAGGGTTAAATGATCTATTATCCATGTACTTGGCCTAGTGACTAGAACTTAGTAAGTTCCCTATAAATTGTTCTTGTTAATAATAATGTGATGGTGATGTATTAATAATTTGGTAGGAGTATAAAGTCCAGACACGAATCTTGAGCACCAAAAGATAGAATGTGTGACAGCCAAAGTTTTGAGGTTTACTAGAGAGACACTTTCTTACCCATAGTTGAACAACTCGGGGAAACTGCTATGTGGTTCTTTCTCCATGTTCCCCTATCCTCTGCACAGGGTCTCAAAGGCAAATAAATGCCTAGGAGAGGCAGGCAGGTAATACACAGACATAAAGCAGACTGTGGGTGAGAGATTGTAGAGAATAGAAAGGATTTCATTAGCATAGAGAATGTGTACCATGTCTAAGTGGTCTAAATCCACTGCCAAGCTTCCTTTAGCCAGTTACAATCTTGTGGGAATGGAGTATTAGTAAATGATGTTTATATGAAATCTCCAAATGTCAATATTGGCTTAATTTTTATTTAAAACTATATGTATACTAGACAGAATATGTATGTGGGCAGACACTGGCCCATGGGCCATCACTTTACCATCTTTTCTTTAAGGCAACATTTCCCAGTGTCTTCCCAAGAATGCTAATGCTGTTAATTTGGAATTACTTGGAAAGAAGGTCCTATAGCCAAAAAAATTTGGGAAACCTTAGTTCTGTGACCAAATTACATTTAGAAAATACTTCACCCTGCATTTCATTCCCAAAATTTATTTGATCAGAGAACCTTGCTCCCGAAGAAGACTTGTGAACCTCTCCATGGGGCTACATGAGGGAGATGAGTGTCAGTGTTTTGGAGAATGACAACAACAGGGACAGATCTCAAGGACCTCTTTTTATTTAATAGACATAAATTGAATCTTAGTTGACATTTAGGAAGAAATCATTATCTTACGTTACTAACCTTTTGTGATGCAAATGGAACCACTGAATGTCCATTTTGTTAGATTTTCTGTTTTTAAATAAAAGATCTTATCATCTGACACCTAATGCCAGAATATATGTGCTATTTAATATGGTTTATATAGGAATAGATATTGAAATAATTGCTTTTGTTTGGAAATTAGCTTAATATGTTAGCATAAGAATATGTGCAGCCAAATTTAGGATTGGTAATGTTATGAGAACTAGAGCAATGCTTATGACAATAATGTTTGGACATGTCAGATATACTTTCAACTTTCCTACTCTTTCATTATAGCAATGACTTTTATTTGGCACAAAGGGATATTTTCATGTTCATCAATGAAATTTGTGTATAGTCAATGGCAAGAGGTGAAAAAAATTCCTCTAAAAGGAATTCAGTTAGCCTTCTATTTAGGCTGTAACTCTGACATGCTCTCAAGAATTCCTTTGGTAACAACCTCAATTTACCTTGTCTGCTATTTCAGATGTGTCTTAAAATAGCATAATTTCCCACAGTTTTATTAAAATTGTGGTGCCTCTCAACTTAGTAAAATGTTTCTGCGTTAGATTTAATTTAATTGCATTTTCGTGTGTCTTTATTCAGAAGCTCAAATTCAATTTGAGAACACAGTTAACTAATCTAGTCTTTCTGGGGATTTTACTTTGGTTAGCCTTTGGATTTGGGGGAGGGATATAGATTTTTTTCCTTGATGTTTTTCAAAGGTATTTCTGGATATGAATACAGGAATCAGAGAACAAGAAGGCACAAAAGACTCACTCACCTGAAGCTGAATCTATTTCAAATACTGAGAATTAGAAAGCTTTGGGTACATGGAATGGAGGTGTCTCACACCCTTAGCACAGCTGCTTCACTATGATAAGAAAGCAGAGCTCGATTTATGCTGACTTTGTATCTAACCAGTTTATCCTGCAAACTGTTGGGGGAGAAAAGGAAGAAATTCCTGTGAAATACAGCTAATGTTGGTCTTTCAAAGCACACAAAATGAAAAACTGTGAGCATGACGCAAACTTGCAGGGGGGACTCCCAACAGGATTTCCTGTGGTGGAAAGGAAGCTTGTTGGAAGGCTTTTGATTCATTCAGAAATGTGGAGACCAATATGACTGAGAGCTGGGTTTCACAGTTACAGAATCTAATATAATACAGTCAGCTCAGGACATCCCATTTCTAAGTTAGAAGAGAATTATGCATTCTGTGTTCATTTTGAACAGCCATATTGTTATCTTGAATGAGAATATTTTCCTTGGACATTTAATGTATTCCCTTCTGATAATTTTAAAAGGTAATTGTCAGATAAAATGGACACTTCATTGGGCACTTCTGTCTCTGTTCCAGTATGGGAAATTTCCTTAAATTAAAATTTAAATCATTCCAGGTTTTAAACTGAATGTGTTGCTGAGACTTTTAAGAGATTTATATTATATAAATATTACAAAACTGAAGGAAATTCTACAAACAATCCAGAATTATTCAATCTGGAATCATTTGATATGATAGTAGACTCAAAGCATTGGTTATGAGCTGTTAAATGTATGTTAATGTTATTTTAGTTAATCACTAGGGTATCTTCACATTTGCCACTGTTTTATATTGTTTTACATTTTTAAAAAGACAGAAAATGTTTAAGTAAGTTTGAATGCATAGATACCTTTTGGTAAAAGGAATGCTAGGGAAACCTCACGTGTTTGACATTTTTTGTTGTTTTAAATTGGACCAGTTTAGTCTATTAGTCTATTGGAAAAGGTATGACATATATTTCATTTCTTACCTCATTGACCACATGTCATTGGTTAAGTTTCACTATTGTTTTTGCCAACTTACTTAGAACCAGCTGAGTTACCATGATTACATTAAAAAGTACTAAAGTATGATATGCCATACCTTAAAACTTCCGCAAGAATGAAGTTTACCTTCTCAAAAATAGAGCCAGGCTTGGCACGATGGCTCACACCAGTAATCCCAGCATTCCTAGCACTTTGGGAGGCGGAGGTGGGCGGATCACTTTAGCTCAGAAATTTGAAACCAGCCGGGGCAACACAGTGAAACCTTGTCTCTACAAAAAATACAAAAATTAGCTGGGTGTGGTGGCATACACCTGTGGTCCCAGCTACTCCAAAGGCTGAGGTAGGAGAATCACCTGCAGTGAGCCGTGGAGTGCCATTGTACTCCAGCCTGGGCGACAGAGTGAGAGCCTGTCCCCCTACTCCCCCCTCCCAAAAAAAAAAAAAAGAACCAAGTTTGCTACATAATAGGAATATTACAAATTGTACTTTTGTTGTTAAAAGAAAAACCTTAGACCAATTAAATTTAACAGAGTTTAATTGAGCGAAGAACAATTCACCTGTCATGCAGCTACCGAATCAGAATAGGTTCAGAGAGACTCCAGCACAGCCACTTGGTGGAGGTTATGAACAGAAAAAGGAAAGTGGCTACAGAAATTGGAAGTGAGATACAGAACCACCCAGATTGGTTACACCTCTGCGTTTGCCTTATTTGAACATGGTTTGAACAGCTGGCCACCTTTGATTGGCCAAAACTTGGTGATTGGCACAAGAGTAGTTTACAGACTGTTTACACATCCAGTTAGGTTACAGTTCATTATGTACAGGGAAACCTTGGACTCAACTTAAAATATGTAAGGAGGCAGCATTAGGCTAAACTTAATTTAACAGTGTGCATGTGATTTTTAAAATCTCTGTATTATATATATTTGTAAGAGTTTAAATAGAAGCTATGAAGTGACTCCTTATATAATAAATGTAAGGAATCCTTGCTCCAGTGTATCTGCATTTAGAAATAACTCACTAATAAATATGAGGCACTGAACTCAATGCAGAGGTCATGTTAGTGTCAAAAAACTTTCTAGAAGCTTGATAGAACTCTTAACAGGGTTTATTTTATTTTGGGGGACAACATGTAATAAATTGTAGTCTTAAACTGATACAGATTTCATGATACCTCCAATGGACTATTCTACGTTTAATTTGGTAAATAAGTGATGTTGATGACAACAGCTTTGCAGTTATGAACTAAGCAATGCCTTATATCTCTGCTTGCCCTTGCTGGTTTTTTTTTTTTTTTTTAAGATGAAGCCTCGCTCTGTCACCCAGGCTGGAGTGCAGTGGTACGATCTCGGCTTACTGCAGCCTCTGCCTCCCGGGTTCAAGCAATTCTCCTGCCTCAGCCTCCCGAGTAGCTGGGACTACAGGTGCGTGCCACCATGCCCAGCTAATTTTTTGTATTTTTGGTAGAGACAGTTTCACTGTGTTAGCCAGGATGGTCTCAATCTCTTGACCTTGTGATCCACCTGCCTCGGCCTGCCAAAGTGCTGGAATTACAGGCGTGAGTCACCTGT
The DNA here is from genome assembly GCF_008728515.1 of Papio anubis. Classification (NCBI taxonomy): domain Eukaryota; kingdom Metazoa; phylum Chordata; class Mammalia; order Primates; family Cercopithecidae; genus Papio; species Papio anubis. The sequence continues at coordinate 58,296,273 of NC_044984.1, forward strand.
GCCCGGCCATGCTTTTTTTTTTTTTTAATTAAAAATAGGGCTGGGTGTGGTGGCTCACGCCTGTAATCTCAGCACTTTGGGAGGATGAGGCGGGAGGATCAGATGAGGCCAGGAGTTCAAAACCAGCCTGGACAACATGGGAAAATGCTGTCTCTACTAAAAACACAAAAAATTAGCATGCACCTGTAGTCCCAGCTACTTGGGAGTCTGAGGCATAGAATCACTTGAACCTGGAGGCAGAGGCTTGCAGTGAGCTGAAATCACACCTCTGCATTCCAGCCTGGGTGACAGAGCGAGACTCTATCTCCAAAAATAAACAAATAACAAAGAAATTATTGTTTAGGATTTTGTACTATCAAACCTAAGTAAAAAAACAATGTAAACTAAAGAAAAGGTTTATGTATAACAGGAGCGAGCAGTAGAGGTGATAAAACACATCTATTTGAGGATGTTTATAGGTTATGACCTCTCAACCACACTTGTGCACCTATTTTTTTTTTTTTTTAATTAGAGACAGTTCTGACTTGCTGGTTTGGGTTGCTGCTATGTGGCTGTTCAGTCATTTATTTGCCAGGCATTTTGGAAACAGTTATTTACTATGTGCCAGTTACTGTCCTAGGTGCTAAGAATTCAAAGGTTAATAGAATTAAGGTCCTTGCCCTGGAGAAACCTCATAGTTGCTCTTCAAAAGCACTATTCCTAATATGGTTTGTTCTTGCTTCTCCATACTAAGAGGTGAGGAACCCCAGGGCAAATAATTTCAACACTGGATAAATCTGTAAAGGAAAAATGAGCCATTCCCAGTCCTGCCCCATGTTTATGCAAGTTTATTTTCCCCACTTCTCCAAAATGTAAACTCTCCCTGTTGAGTTGTATTGTCTGGTCTCATTTTGGTACATGCTGAGCTCACCCCTGTCTTTCTGCCTTTACTGTAGCTTGTTCCTCCTTCCCCTGTAATCTGAATTCTACTTGTGCTTTAAAGCTGAGCAAAATGTTAACTTTGTCCACACACAATGCCATTTCTTTCTGGTTGTTCCTGCTCAGCCTGAGTGCTCCATAATCTTGGCCTATCCATCATTGACATCACAACAGTTTAGCCCTTAATCACAGATTGTTTTGCACATATTGTTTGTTTTTAGTCATACCTCCCCAACTGGATTGTCTGAGCTTTAATGGGAGCTGCTGCTAACCACAGTTTGGCCTCCCAACTTTTTGAGGAAGAAAGCTAGACTCTAGCATTTGATGGGTGGCATTTAGAAATTAATGAGATTTTAAAATTAACTGGATTCTCATCAAGTTTCTCCCCATATGAGTAATAATCAAGCTTGAACTCTAAATTAGAATCGTTTAAGCCGTGTAAGTTGCCGAGTTTAGTTTAACATCATCTTTATGCAATAAGTCACCTGACATTGTTCTTCATGAAAATTTAAACCAGGGATTGGGAGTTCACTGGACGTGGCTTGCAAGCTTGCCTTGTTTGGCCTTTATAATACTTGCAAAATCAAGACATGTTTTAAGGAAATTTGGCCGGGGAGTCTGGTGGCTCATGCTGGTAATCCCAGTGCTTTGGGAGGCTGAGGTGGGCGGATTGCTTGAGGTCAGGAGTTCGAGACCAACCTGGGCAACATGGTGAAACCCCATCTCTATTAAAAAATTTATTTAAAAACATTTTGCCAAAGTTCAGATCTCTAGTTTGTCTGAAATAACCTTCCCCACTCCAATGAACTGTAGGGAAAACTGAGCTAATTTTCAAAGAGCCATGGAAAAGGCAAGTAACAACAAGATTTATTGAATGTTTACTATGTTCTAGACACTATTCTAAGAACAGTATTAACCCTCAAGTATTTCTAATAGGTACATACTATTATTAACCTTATTTTATAGATGAGGAAGCTGAAGCCCAAGATAGATTAAGCAACTTAATCTCCAAGGTGTTTCAGGGTCACAATTTATAAATTGTGGAGTGGAGATCCAACCTAAGCAGAAGGCAGACTAACCGCAGTTGCCCGTAATCATGCTTTCCTGCCTCTTCAGAGAGACTGGAGGCATCTGTTCAAAAGTCTTCTCTAAAATGATGGACTAGATTTGGTTATAAAGTAACTTAAGTCCATTTTAATATGTGCAAGTGGAACAGTTGCTTGTTTTTCTATTTCCTCAGTTTGCAGTTAACTTAATTCTAAACTTTGAAACAAAATGACAGCTGCATGAAGAGGCCTGCACAATCCAATTGCTTAAAATTAGTTTGCTTGCTTATTATTATTTTGATTAAAGGCTTACTATTTTTGTCACATTTGCTCATTTCCTAGAGTTATAGCAACCTCAGTCTTCCTAAACTGAACTGATCTTTGTTTTCTCTGGATTCTGTCTGTACTTTTCCTTTGGTCATTCCATCATATCTATTATTTTAGTCTTGACCTCTCAATTAGATTGTAAACAGTTTAAGAATAGCACAATTCTTTATTTCTCGTCTATGTATAATGCAACACAACATTTAGAACAATTTTTACAAAGTTGGTTTTTTATAGGTACTGTCTGTCTGAAATGATATTAGGATTAAACTGTTATATATGTATATGAAGTGTGTGTATGTGTGTGAACTATTTTATTTGGGAAAATTTTAAGCATGCTTTCAAGTAGAGAGACTAGTACAATGAATCCACATGCACTCATACTCAGCTTCAACTACTCTAATGTGTTTTTTGTTGTGTTTTGTTTAGTGGTGTTTTGTTTGTTGAAATGGAGCTCACTCTGTCACCCAGGTTGGCGTGCAGTGGCTTGATCTCTGCTCACTGCAACCTCCACCTCCTGGGTTCAGGTGATCCTCCTGCCTCAGCCTCCTGAATAGCTGGGATTGGCATGCACTAATTTATAATTTACAAATTGTAAATTTGTGTTGTATTACAAATACATTTTTTTTTTTTTTTTTTTTTTTGTATTTTTAGTAGAGATAGGGTTTCATCATGTTGGCCAGGCTGGTCTCGAACTCCTGACTTCAAGTGATTTTCCTGCCTCAGCCTCCCAAAGTGCTGGGATAACAGGTGTGAGCCACCACACCCAGCCTATTTTTTTTGTTTTTGTTTTTGTTTTGTTTTGTTTTGTTTTGTTTTGTCTTTTTTGAGACAGAGTCTCACTCTGTTGCCCAGGCTGGAGTGCAATGGTGCAGTCTTGGTTCAGCACAACCTCTGCCTTGAGACAGAGTCTTACTCTGTTGCCCAGGCTGGAGTACAGTGGTACAGTTTTGGCTTACTGCAACCTCCGCCTCCCAGGTCCAAGCAATTCTCCTGCCTCAGCCTCCCGAGTAGCTGGGACTACAGGCGTGTGCTTCCACGCCTGGCTAATTTTTGTATTTTTAGTAGAGACGGGGTTTCACCATGTTGGCCAGGCCGGTCTTGAACTCTTGACCTTGTGATCCGCCCACCTTGGCCTCCCAAAGTGCTGAGATTACAGGCGTGAGCCACCATAGTCGGCCCCAGCCTGTTTTTTTTAAATTGTGAAATACACATAATGAATATTTTATATACTATATATACGTAGGAATAACAGTGAAAAAATAAACTCCATGTTGTGATCACTTGACTTAAGAAATGAAATGTTATCAGTACTCGTAAATCCCCTGAAATGCATTCCCTTCCCTCCCACCAGAGATAACTCGCTGAATTTTGCACTAATTATTTGTGACTGAGACTGCCGCATTTGTTTGTACACCAACAATTATGCTCCTTTGTCCTTTAGTAATACAACTCTCCAAGTTTTAACTGGATGCCCACCTTCTAAAGACTGTATTTCCCATGTTCCCTTGCAGTTATATATGAACATGTCAGCGGGTTCTGATCACAGTGATGTGAACAGAAACATGTGCAACTCCTGTGTCATGTCCTTAGAAGGATTGTGCTCTATTCTGTCTTCCTGTTCTATTGATTGGAATGTGAACACAACGGGAGGAACTGAAGCGGTGTCTTAGAGACTATGAGATGGAAGTCAGGTGTTGAGGATGGAAAGCAAAAGGATTAAAGAACTAGATTTTGTTCTCTCCAGCTGTATGTGGGACTTTCCTTGTCATTTCTCTTCTAATATGTCCTGGTAAGCTTTACTTACACAGTTTTAAAGATTTATTTTTTAACAAAGTAACCGGTCACATGTTCAAAATCCAAAAGGTATTAACACACAGAGTAGGACTGGATGCAGTGGCTCACACCTATAATCCCAGCCCTTTGGGAGGCCATGTTGGGAGGATTGCTTGAGTCCAAGAGTTGAAGACCAACCTGGGCAACTTTGGGAGACCCCTGTCTCTACAAATATTTTTTTAAAAATTAGGCATAATGATACATGCATCTGGTCCTAGCTATTTGGGAGGCTGAGGTGGGAGGATCACTTTAGCCAGGAGTTTGAGGTTGCACTGAGTCACAGTTATGTCACTCCACTCCAGCCTGAGTGAGAGAGCAGGACCCTGTCTAAAAAAAAAAAGAAAAGATACAGAGATACAGAGTGAAAACTTTCCATTTTACCCCTGCTGCCTGCTACCCTCCCCCAAAGGCAAATAGTACAACCAGTTTCTTTTATATCTTTCCAGGAAAATTTATGTAGCATTATGTATTTTAAATATAATTAGATTATAAAATTTAGGAAATAGTTATAGTTCCTAATCAGAAATGTCCGAGGGCCCCTGCTTTGGGCCATGTTTCTGGGTTTTATCTTAAGTGACAATTTCGGTATCATTAGTGTCTTCCTAAAGGGCTGCCGGAAAGAATTCCGAAGCGTGTTGTGTTCAGTTAAAAAAACAAAATGTTATGATCATTTATCAAAGTCTGCTTTGGGCACAGGAGCGGGTAGTGGCCGCATGTGTCCGGGTTATCTGATGACTAAGCTGTCATTCTCTTGAGTTCTTTGAGTTTAGTTGATGAGAGATGAGCAAAGAGGAGTCCCAGCACAGTAATATCAGGTGGTCCAACTATCTGAACCGCAGTAAAGGACCAGAGTATTTTGAAAAGGCAAGTGCATGTGCCAAAGCTTATGCATTTTACATACTGGGGAATCTAAAAGCTCCTGCCTAAAACTTCTTTGGTTTTGATTTATACAGAGCTGTAAACTGGCAAGTTTAATAAGTCAGCTTCCTAATTCAAAGAACAATAGAGTCAGTATGTGGGAAAGGAGAAAAAGGGTACTTGCTATATGTAAGCCATGAACAGAAGTAAGAAATAGCAGACAGGATGACAACACAGGAAGAACTTAAGCCACAGTAGCCTGGGGCCATTTAATGGAGGAACAGACACTCTCACATACCTCAGTAAGCCCTGTTGCTATATTGGAGCTATAGCACAGCAAAATGCAATAATTAGTGTTTATGGAGATGCGCCTGAGTCATCAGGATGGTGTGCTCAGTACACTATATTTAAAAGGTTAGACTCAATCAGACCCATGGAGGAATGGTAGCTTGCAGCCTTGGAAAAACAGAATAAGCAACTGAGAAGACTAAATTTATACAGTTGTGCAACCATCACTGCAATGCAGGTTTAAAACATTTTCATTACCCCTAAAAGTTGCCCCCTCATCTTTGTATGCAGTAAATCCCCAATCCCACCCCAGCCCTAGGCAACCATGGTCTACTGTCTGTCTCTATAAATTTGCCTTTTCTAGACATTCATATAAATGGAATCAAATAACATGTAGTATTTTATCCCTGGCTTCCTTCACTTAGCATATTTTGAGGCTCATCACATGTAGCATGAGTCAGTAGTTCATTTCTTTTAATTGCTGATTAGTATCTCATTGTATGGATTTTACATTTTACTTATCCATTTACGTGTTGATGGATGTTAGATTATTTTCAGTCACATTTGCTTTTGGGTTAACAATTAAATTGTTACCAAGTAACAATCATGAAGCTAAAATGATGATACAGAATTTCACAATTTGTTTTTCTCAGGGCTCTTTAATATAAAAGACTCCATTCAGTATTCAAATTTGAGAAACACTGTTTAGGCATGTAAAATTTATCGGCAGTGTCCTAGTGACTATACTCGCCCACTTTTAATGTTTATTATTTGTATTTGTTTATTTTGAGGCTGAGTCTCACTCTGATACCCAGGCTGGAGTGCAGTGGTGTGACCACAGCTCTGTTTAGCATTTTGAGGAACTGCCAGACTATTTTCCAAAATGGAAACACAAATGGTGCCTCATTTTGTGTTCCCACCAGCAGTATATGAGGGTGCTAATTTCTCCACATCCTCACCAATACTTACTATCTGACTTTTTAATTTTATCTATCCTAGTGAGTGTGATATGGTATCTGTGGTTTTGATTGGCACTTCCCTGATGGTTAAGGATGTTTAGCATTTTTTCACGTACTTATGGCCATTTGTGTATCTACCCTGAAGAAACATATATTCAAATTATTTGCTCATTTTAAAATTGAGTTAGCTGGGTGTTGTGGCTCATGCCTGTAATCCCAGCACTTTGGGATGCTGAGGCGGATGGATCGCCTGAGGTCAGGAGTTTGAGACCAGCTTGGCCAACATAGTGAAACCCTGTCTCTACTAAAAATACAAAAAATTAGCTAGGTGTGGTGGCAGGCACCTGTAATCCCAGCTACCAGGGAGGCTGAGGCAGGAGAATCGCTTGAACCCAGGGGGTGGAGGTTGCAGTGCGCCGAGATCGCACCATTGCACACCAGCCTGGGCAACAAGAGGGAAACTCCATCTCAAAAATAAAATCAAATTAAATTAAAAATTTAGTTATTTGTCTTTGTTGTTGAGTTGTAAGAGTTCTTTATATTTTCTAGGTGTAAACCCCTTGTCAGATATATGCTTTGCAAATATTTTCTGTCATCCCATGTGTTGTCTTTTTGTTCTCTTGATAGTGTCCTATGAGGCATAAAACTTTTAAACTTTCACGAAGTTCAACTTAACTATTTTTTATTTTGTCATTGTGGTTTTGGTGTTATTTCTAAGTTACTATTGCCTAACCCAGGGTCATTGATATTTACTTGGAATTTTATGGTCTTAGCCCTTACATTTAGGCCTCTGATTTTGTGTTGATTTTTGTGTAAAGTATAAACTAGAGGTCCATATTCACTTTTTTTGCATGGGGATATCCTGTTGTGCAGCACCATTTGTTGAAAAGACTTTTCTTTCTTCATTGAATTATCTTGCTATCCCTGTTGAAAATCAGTTAACCATAAGTGTGAGAGTTTATTTCTGGACTTTTAATTCTATTCCATTGATGTATATTGATACATATGTATGTCCTTATGCCAGTACCACACTATCTTAATTGTAGCTTCATAGTAAGCTTTGAAATATGAGTCCTCTAACTTTGTTATTTTCAAGATTTTTTTTTATGCTATCCTGGATTGATTATATTTCCATATGAATTTTGGAATTAAACTGTCAGTATTTGCAAAAAAATCAGACTATCTGAGATTTTGATAGGGATTGCATTGAATCTATACATCAATTTGGAGACCATTGCCTTCTTAAAAATGTTGTCTAATCTGTGACCATGAGATGTCTTTCCATTTATTTAAACCTTCTTTAATATTTTTCAACAATGTTTTGTAGTTGTTAGTGTGTAAGTGTAAAGCTTTTTTTTTTTTTTTTGAGACAGAGGCTCACTCTGAGATCTTGGCTCACTGCAACCTCTGCCTCCCAGATTCAAGTGATTCTCCTGCCTCAACCTCCTGAGTAACTGGGATTTTAGGCACCCACCATCACAGCTGACTAACTTTTGTATTTTTAGTAGAGACAGGGTTTCACCATGTTGGCCAGTCTGGTCTTGAACTCCTGACCTCAAGTGATCCACCTGCCTTGGCCTCCCAAAGTTCTGGGATTACAGGCATGAGCCACTGTACCCAGCTGTTAAACTTCTTTTGTTAAAGTTTTTTCTAGTTACTGTGTTCTTTTTGCTGCATAATACTGTAAGTGGGATTGCTGCCTTAATTTTTTTTCTGAAATATTCATTGTTAGCATATAGAAATAGAGTCTTGTATATTAATCTTGTATCCTTCCACATTGCTGAACTTGTTCTACTTCCCTTTTTGACTGCATATATTTACAATAATAATCTTTTCTTTGTTTTTGTTTTTTTTTTAAGACAAAGTCTCACTCTATCACCAGGTTGGAGTGCAGTGGCACCATCTTGGCTCACTCCAACCTCCGCCTCCTGGATTCAAGTGATTCTCGTGCCTCAGCCTCCCAAGTAGTTGGGAGTATAGGTGCATGCCATCACGCCCAGCTAATTTTTATATTTTTAGTAGAGACGGGGTTTCACCATGTTGGCCAGGATGGTCTTGATCTCTTGACCTCGTGATCCACCCGCCTCAGCCTCCCATAGTGCTGGGATTACAGGCGTGAGCCACCACGCCGGGCCTACATAAGAATCTTCATGTAATTCAGTGATACTTACTTATGTGTTTGTGAAATCAAGAAAAATTATTTGAACAGCTATGGAATTTAAGGGCATAAAACAATTTGGGCCCCCTGCTCCGGGATTTTGTGATCTTTCTCACATGCAGATATGACTGTTTCCACCTATGCATCCTACTTGATCTCTTACCACATCCCTTGACCTCCATCTCATCCTTTCACTTTGTGCTTCAACAGATGTACTTTGCATTCTGGCATTTCTTTTCAATTGTATGTGCTTTTTCCTTTCCCTGTAACAGATTCCCAGTGTATCCTTTCAAACCTCAGATATTCCTGACAGTGATTGCCCCAGGCAAATATAGGCACACTGTCTGTGTTCCTGTTGTCTTTTTTGTACATGGCTCTGCTATTGTATTTATACTATATACCAGAATTGTCTCAGTGTCTGTGCATTCTTGGGCATGACTTTGTAAAGCATCTTGTAACCAATTTATTCTTGTCATTTACTATTTGCTTGTAATTGCTTATAACAGTGTGTATTAATCAGGGTTCTCTAGAGAAACAGAACAAACAGGATATATTTCAGCAAGTCCAAAATCTGTAGGGCATGCTGGCAGGCCAGAAACTCAGGCAGGCATTGATGCTGCAGTCTTGAGACAGAATTTTTTCTCTTTAGGAAACATGAGTTTTTATGTTAAGGCCTTTCAGCTGATTGAATGAGGCCCACCCACATTATGGAAGGTAATCTGCTTTACTTAAAGTCAACCGATTATAGATGTTAACCACATGTACACAGTATCTTCATACCAACATCTAAATTAGTGTTTGATTAAATTACTGGATACTGTAGACTAGCTGAATTGACACATAAAACTAATGATCCGAGTGTAAATTTCCGTAGGAAAGCGTCTGTCTCTTTTGTTTCTCTTTACTCCAGGGGATCAAATGCAATGCTACATAATCAATTGATGTTTTACAAATGCTTATTTGAATGATTGAATGACTTCAACAAGGTTAAGTCCAAAATCCAACTTGACAACTTGAGAGTCATAATTTTGGCAAGATTATTTCTGCTTAGCAGATGTTCTTTATTGTTAGATGTTATTAGCAGGAAATTGTTTCCCCCAATCTCTCTGGCAGCCCAATTATTTTCACTAAATATGCCTCTACCTTCTGTTCTGGGTTTATTTCCACCTCAAGGTCACTGATCTATAATCTGCTGTTTTCTTTAACTGACTATCCTTCTAACTGTACTTAACTGTTAAATAAATGTAGCCTTCAAGAGTAACACAATGTAGTTATATTTCCTTCCCACCCTCTTCTGACTCATTTTGATCTTGCAAGCGTTGGGATCCCTCTGCCTACATGGGGTCTTTCTACAGCAACAGTAATACTAGGTGTTTTGAAACACATGAAAGTCATGGTGCTTTAGAGGGGAAAATACATGGAACCTTACAGTAATGATTAGTAATATCTATAAGACATGGTAGGGAAGCATAAAGAAGGAAATACGGAGTGGAGAGGTTTGTTGCTCATGGTTATAGGTACACCATAATATTTTCTCCTGTGCTTTTATATTCACTACTGGTGATGGTAAAACCAATATAATATGTTGCCTTCAAGGGACAGTGCCTTTTGGGAGATGGGAACAGTGGAGAGGTCATCCCAGTCAGATCTTAAAAGAGCCTCCCCCAGGGTGGAAGAGATCCTCCATTTGTCCTGACAACTCTAGGGTAGAGATATGGACATGTTTTGAGAATAGAGGTGAAAGGAGTAGTCTCAGAAACAATACACTTGACAACAAATCCAAAGTATATATATAAAAAGAAAACACTTCGGCCGGGCGCGGTGGCTCACGCCTGTAATCCCAGCACTTTGGGAGGCCGAGGCGGGCGGATCACAAGGTCAGGAAATCGAGACCATCCTGGTTAACACAGTGAAACCCCATCTCTACTAAAAGCACAAAAAAATTAGCCGGGCGAGGTGGCGGTGCCTGTAGTCCCAGCTACTGGGGAGGCTGAGGCAGGAGAATGGCGGGAACCCGGGAGGCAGAGCTTGCAGTGAGCCGAGATCACGCCACTGTACTCCAGCCTGGGGCACAGAGTGAGACTCTGTCTCAAAAAAAAAAAAAAAAAGAAAAAGAAAAAAGAAAACACCTCAATAACTTCTTTAAGGCGTCGCCCAGCACAGTGTTTTTAAACTCTGGTCTCTGGATTTCTTCCAAGTTTCTGCTGATGTGCTGGCAACATCTTAGTCAACCTTGCATCTATCTCTGCACCCATCCATGTAGTTGTGGTGGTGTTTTGTCTAGACGGCTGCGCCCTTAGCTGATCTCCCTGAAAGGACTTCGCTAGATTTGGCTACTGCAGCACTACAGCTGCTAAATTAAGATAAACTCTTAACATTCCTGACCCAGAATTACTGTATACCCTTGCTAAGTCTTCTGTGTGAAGTGGCACCATATTGCTAATTCTGTAGTTCCCAGTTGTTGTCAAACTCTCAGTGAACTCTTGACAACCATCTCAGACTTTAAAATATTTAAGCATCACCCCGATTACATTGCTAAGAGGTGCTGAATGTTTTAAATAAAGCTTGCCTAAACAGTCTTGTCTCATTCCGGTTTCCCCTCACAGAGGAAGTGTCTTTCAATAACCCAAAACTACTGGCTTCTAATTTTAGGGATAACTAAGGTAGGACTAGGACAGAAAATAAGCTCTTCTCCATGGATTTTCCTTAGTCATTTTACTCCAGAGGCCTATAATTAGCTCTGTTTTCTCCACCTGTGGTACATCTTTAGGTTTAAAATTATGTTGGAGAAATAGTGGAGGATGCGCAGTGTTAGAAATTAGGGAGTCTACTTGGTCCCACTTTTGCGTACTTAGATGAATGGCACTGGGGAAGGAGAGGGGGGGCGTTATACACCAATCCATGCCCATTTCCTTTTATTTTTAATGATACTAATAACTCAGGGACACTTATTGATCATCTACTATTTGCCAGGCACTGTTCTGAGTGTTTTACTTGTATTAACTTATTTAATCCTCACAGTACAAGAGTCCTGTGAGGTAGATACTGACACTATCCTTATTTCAGAATTGAGGAAACTGAGAGGGTAATTCATTCAATGTCACGGAGCATATAAAAGTCAGCACTAGGCTGGGCACTGTGGCTCACACCTGTAATCCCAGCACTTTGAGAAGCCAAGGCGAGAGAATCACTTGAAGCTAGGTGTTCGAGATCAGCCTGGGCAGCGAAGTGAGACCCCCATCTCTAAAAATATTAAAAATAAAAAATTACCCAGGTGTGGTGGCATGAGTCTGTAACCCCAGCTACTTGGGAGGCTGAGGTGAGAGGATGGCTTGAGCCTGGGAGTTTGAGGCTGCAGTGAGCTATGATTAAGCCACTGCAGCCTGGGTGATGGAACAAGACTCCATCTTAAAAGAAAAAAAAAGTCAGCACTAGATAGAGTATACACTTTGTTGCTCTGCCATTCTGCAGGGACAGATAGCAAGATGAAAACAAAAATTTTTTTAAAAAGGTAGAGAAGTATAAACACTATTGTTTCCCGTCTGAAAATTCTCTAATGTTTCATGATAGGGATTTTTGACCAACATTTTAGAGGTAGTTCAGCCCTGCAACACTAGGATGAGGGTTCATGGCCTGCAACGCTAGCTGGAAAGAAAGAGGAAGTTTAGGTGATATTCAATGAGCTCCACCTAGAAGGATTAAATTCACTTGTGAATATCACTGGAGTTGTTTGTAACAACGTTTTAAATACCCAGTAGAGGAATCAAGTGCTTTCCTTAGTCCTCGTTTTGGAATTTCACTAAATAGGGTGCTATTCCACACATAAGGCTTGCCTTTAGCTTATAAGGCCCTCCTCTCTGCCTCTTTTTCTCCCTCATTATGCAATGATATAGAAATTCTTGCTTTTCCTACCTCCCATGTTTTATTCCTCCTACCTGGAATGCTTTTCTTTATGCCTGTCACTGCAATCAATTTTCTGGTAAATCCTTCTCCTTTTTTTTTTTTTTTTTTTTGAGACAGGGTCTCACTCTGTTGCCCACATTGGCCCAGGTGATCCTCCCACCTCAGCCTCCTGGGTAGCTGGGACTATAGATGCTCACAACCATACCAGCTAATTTTTATATTTTTTGTAGAGGCAAGGTTTCACATATTGCCCGGGCTAGTCTTGAACTCTTGGCTCAAGCGATCCTCCCACCTTGGCCTCCCAAGGTGCTGGGATTACAGGCATGTGTCACTGTGTTCATATATATATATATATATATATATATATATATAGGCATATGTCTTCATATATGTCTTTATATATATATATATAGACACAATTCAAGGGTCTTTTATAAAGCTTTTTCTTAGATGAACTTCATCTCTCTTCCTGTTAATGGCTCACTTCCTCCTATGTGACAACAGCATATATACTTTTATCTTAGCATCTCTCGTATTTTATTGCAGTACTTGTCCATGGATGGCAATGTATGTTACCCGTCTTCCATAAAATAGGCACAAAAATTGAAGGTAAACATTGAGATCTCAGATAGCAATTTAACAAAGTAATTTTATGACTCTGGAATCTAATAATAAAAATTGGAGATTGCATTTTTATATCTTAATTTTTATATTTTTTCTAGTCTTAAATTTTTACAAAAGTATCAGTCGTGAAGGATTTACACTGGAAAAGACTGGTCCTTTATTACAGATAGTTTGGGAAGCACTATTTATTATTTTTTCTTATCTGTCCTCTGTGCTAGGCTATAACTACCTAAGGGCAAAGTCCCTCTTGTATGAACAGTATTTTTGTATCAACAGTAATGAATCTGTTGTTCAGAACAATGGCACTGTGACTCTCATAAAACCATTTTCATACCTATCACTTGTCCCTTTTTAAAGACTGAATTCTACTGTGTTTTATCCCTCAGTCATTGTCCTTATCATATCATACTGTAATTAACTGTTTATGGTTTTGTTTTTCCCACAAAACCTTAAGGATAGTTGAACCCAGCTCTTAATCACTTTCTCTTCCAAATTCCAACCACAGTGCTTGGTGTAAAATCAATGCTTAGTAAGTGTTGTTGATTGAATGAACAAATGAATGGATTCTAGCTGCTTATCTGTTCCTTTTTGTTTTTAGTGACCTAATTTTGACTTGATTCATAAATTCACGGCTTATGGAACTGTCTAAAATGACTCTAGAAGAATTAATTTCTGATGTTTACCTGTATCTACTACTACAATTTAATATTTCAAGAATTATATTTTTATGAAGATAATAAAATAATGTTTTTCCATGTGAACAAACTGGGATTTGCATTTTAATATGAATTACTTGTACCAATAAAAAGTCCTTGTATCATGTTGCCACAGATTTACATTACTGTAATTCTGCTGCACAGGTATGCCTTTCTTTGCTGGTTTGAATTTTGGTGTTTGTTCCTGAGCTGGTCCTCTTTTCCAAAAATAAGGTAGCTAACGGAAAACCCTACAAGTTTCTGTCTAAAAACCATTCCCTATGATTCATTTACTATATTTTTTTCCAAATATGTTCTCTATTCAGCTGACCTGCGTAATTAGGACTTTGAAAACTCCCAGAAGAGCTCTATTTTGTAATTTACATTTGAATTATATATTTCAACAAAGCATCTAACCTTGCTGTGGAAAGATGTTAAGATTGTTTTTGGATATTGCATTTTAGGTTTCTCTGCTTATTGGACAATTGCTACTTAAATTTTGTTTTAATCTACTCAGCATTTCAAGTTCTTTTTCCCCTTATGTATTTGTAAGAAACCTCCATCATGAAATAATTTAGATATTTGAAATGTGAATAATGAATGTAGAGTCAAATAAAAGTATATTTGCTTTAACTTTAGTAAAGAGGGGAAATATAAGAGTTGCATAAATGTAAATATTAATCTGGAGATAATCCATGCTAAGGGCTTGTTAAATAAGCAACATGCAAAGCATCAATCAGGTTGGATATTTTTATTGTCAATGTTTAGTTACTTCCAGTGTAGATTAGTGTTTTTTGAGACAGAAGCAGGCAGGGCTAGCTGCCATATGAATCATTTACTTTCAGGGAACCAGGAAACATAAAAGTATAAATAGTATTTCTAATGCATTGCCAAATGTTATATTCCAAATAAAAGCATTTCCAGAGGAACCAAAAGAATGGGGGGCATTCTATTTGTATGGAATATAATTTGATAAAAAATTATGAGCAGATTGCATGCATAGAGAAATAAACTATATGTGAGGGGAAAACCCCTAATAAAGAGGACAAAAGAGAATAAAAGCAGTGATCCACATTTTGAAGATTTTTAGCCGGGGAACTGAGTGATCATAGCAACCATCTCCAAGGAGACCTGTGGAAATGTGAAAAACGCTGAGGTCACACAGGCGTCCAGAGAAATTCCTTATTGATTAACAACTTCTAGATATATCTTTCGCTCTTCACCTTCAATGCCTCCAACCTTTTAAACAGCATTTATTAGAAAGATAAAGGAAAACCAAATATGATTTGCCCTGAAGAGAAAAAGTAACTCTTAGAACAGAAACTCAGCTCAAAACGTTTGAGCAGCCTTTCACTAACCTTCAAAAGCTATTCAGAAACTTGGATATTAATGAAGTGAGAAGTCTCAAGGATGAAATAGAAGCCTTGGTCATAGGTGGTAGTACTGGTTATTGTTTTATTGAAAAAGAGGCAAGTTTAAATTCTAGGGCCTGGAAGCAAAGTGCTCAGAAATGGTTTTCTTTTCTTTTTTTTTTTTTTTTCTTTTGAGACGGGGTCTCACTCTGTCACTCAGGCTGGAGTGCAGTGGTGTGATCATGGCTCATTGCAACCTCTGCCTCCCAGGCTAGAGCGATCCTCCCACCTCACCCTCCTGAGTAGCTGGGACCACAAGGCATGTGCCACCATGCCTGGCTAATTTTTCTAGAGATGGGGTTTCACCATGTTGCCCAGGCTGCTCTTAAACTCCTGAGCTTTAGGGATCCTCCCGCCTTGACCTCCCAAAGTGCTGGGATTCCAGGCATGAGCCACCGTGCCTAGCCTGAAAGGGTTGTTTTATAATTCCTTCATTACAAATCAAGCAGATCCCCACCAGTTTGAGACACCTTCTTTTCTAATTTTCCCAACCTGATCATTCTGCAAGGGCATTGTTTAGGTGGGTGGTGAGAAACTGTGTGCCGTCTATGAGGAGCATGGTTTCCTTAGTTCATTCAGTTAGTAAACATTTGTTACTTGTCTGCAGCAGCTCAGCCAACTCTATACCAGATGCTGGCAAAACAAATGTCATCCGTGGTCTTGAGATGCTGAAAGTTCAAAGGGGAGATGAACAGAATAACTAAAAATGAAAGCAGTAATTACATACTGTAGTAAATGTGTGCAGAGTGTTCTAAGCATAGAGGGGCTGGAGGGAAATGACAGGGAACATTTGAATCAGGAAGAAATTCCAGAGGAAGTTGTGACTATGCTGAAAGCTGAGAAGGGGCATAAGGTGCCCGGGATGATGTAAAAGTCATGAGATTTAACAAAGGTCTGGGAATCGCATGCAGGCCAGTAGACTTAATGAGAAGTAGTTAGGGTGTGAAATGTGACAAAAATTAACTACTCTTTCTTCTGCTCCACTCACCATCCATTTATTTCTCCTTGACTAATTTTGGGGAAGTTGTGGTTTGGATCTGAGAGGAGAGTGTGCCATTTGATCAAAACCACAAGGCCAGACCATTTCCCAGTACCACCAAGGATCGTTTGGCATGGGCTGCTGATTTCTGCTGCGGTCTCACCTTGCTCAGCAAGGTCAGATTGCATATAGATTTCATGTGTTCACTTTCAGGAATCTCACTTGTGAGATTTAGTCATATTGCAAGCTTTATATCTACCCCATGGGGTAGTTATGCAGATTAAATGAGCAAATATATGTGCAACACTAAGAATAAATACTGCCTGATACATAGTCAGCACTGTATAAAGCGTTATTATTGTTATGATGAGTAATTATTGTTAGTCTGGGATTCTCCTGAGTCATTGGAACCCCTGGACTGTCCTCTGGACCTGGAGCCTGAGCAGAACTGGAAAAGACTCCCAGAAAGACCTAGGACTCTCTGAGGGTATGATCCATCTAGAGGGAGGGATGTCTAGGTGTTGGCTAGAGTCCAGGGTGGAAAACATAGGTCAGTTCACCCAAAAGTTCGTTTTAATTGCGAGTGTGTTGGGAGCGATGTGAGTCAACAGCACTGCACAGTTGGTCCTTCTGAAGTATAGATGTTGCTACCATAATTTTTGGAAGGGACTACATGGGCTTCACAGCAGCGAAGGCCCTGGGTTTTACTACTGTAAAATAAGTCATCATTTAGGATGTGAAAGAGCTTGCTTTTTGTTTTGTTTTAAAAAGATGTATTATAGCTGATAGTGCAGATCTAATCTCAAGAATTGCTAATTACTATTTGAATATGGTCTCTATTTCAGAACCTGCTTAGGCCCAAATTTGAAAACAGTTTATAATGGACATACTTTCAGAAATTCTTGTACACACCAATTTCCCAAGCTAGCTGTGAGGAGTTCATGGGATGATATGTCTGTGTTGTTTATCATACAGAAAACCGTGAATAAATGGATGATGTTATTTTTGCTATTCTTACTGATTCCCTATTCTAGTGGCTAGCACTGATGCAAGATTATATTGTGACATACTCACTGGAAGTTTGGTGGCTACAAGATTTCCCTAGCACATGTCTTTAGTCTGAGCAAACTGTAGCAACAACTATAGGATGCCCAATTGGTTCACATTTTAAAATTGGGTGTGGACAAAATCAGTCAGTAAAACTGCCCAAAGAATGCAAATTGCTCAAAGCTATGTCCTTGAGCAATAAAAGGCCACTTTTTATGAGGAAATTACATTGTCGTTGTACAAGAATAATATTGTGCTGGACAAAGTGCTAAATTCTTTTTTTAATCATCAAAACCCCTCCTCCCCGCATTACCCTGATTTAGAGATGAGAAAATGGAAACCCAATGAAGTTAAGCAACTCATTCAAGGTCACCCAGCTAAGAAGACTGATGAGAGCCTCGATTTGAACCTGGAAGTGTCTGACTTCAGGGTTCATGAACTAAGCCTTTTATGCCCTTATTGCTTTCTCTCTTTTTTTGAGACAAGCCTTACTGTGTCACCCAGGTTGGAGTACAGTGGTGCAATCAGGGTTCACTGCAACCTCCGCCTCCCAGGCTCAAGTGACCCGCCCACATCAGTCTCCTGAGTAGCTGGAACTACAGTCATGTGCCACCACACCCAGCTAATTTTTGTATTTTTTGTAGAGATGAGGTTTCACCGTGTTGCCCCGGCTGGTCTCGAACCCCTGGGCTCAAGCAATCTGCCTGTCTTGGTCTCCTAAAGTGCTGGGATTACAGGCATGAGCCATTGCACCAGCCAGTCCTCTATTGCTTTGCTTGTGCTATCTAGGCCATTTGTTTTTCCATTTATTCCATAAATATTTATTGTATATGCCGGGTACTCTTCTAGGCCTGGAAATACTGTGGTGAACAAGAATGTCACAGACTCCACAGTTAAGGAGTTTGCATTCTAATGGGAGAGACTTAAAATAAACAAGGAAATGAGTGCGTTAGTGTGAGTCAGTTTGTCTGTATATATTCTTTGGGGAGTGACGTGTGCTCTAAACACAAATGAAGTTCAGAGAAGAGGTATGTTATTTTGTATTTTGGATTTTTTGGGGAGGGGTGTTTTTTGTGTTTTTGTTTGATTGGTTTTTAGAGACAGGATCTCGCTCTGTTGTGCAGGCTGGAGTGCAGTGGTGTAATCTTGACTCACTGCAACCTCCTCATCACGGGTTGGAGTGATCCTCCCACCTCAGCCTCCTGGGACTGGAAGCTGGGACTACAGGCACACACCACCACGCCTGGCTACTTTCTGTGTTTTGTAGAGACAGGGTTAAGCCATGTTGCCCAGGCTGATCTGGAACTCCTGGACTCAAGTGAACCACCTGCCTTGGCCTCCCAAAGTGCTGTGATTACAGGTGTGAGCCACCGTGCCTGGCCAATATATTAATTGTTTTAACTTAACATTTAATATATGTTTGTATATTAATGATCCACCCACCTTGGCCTACCAAAGTGCTGGGATTACAGGTGTAAGCCACTATGCCTGGCCAATATTTTAATTGTTTTAACTTAACATTGCACACGTATGTACACACACACACACAACTGTGTTTGAAAATTATAAAGTATAACAATGTCATATGTATGACTTACCACCTAATCTACAAACAAAAGCATTACCAATTCTGTCGCACTTGCCTGTGCTCTGCCCCATCCCATCTACCTGCCTATCTTTTGAAGCAACTAGTTCCTAATTTTTTCCTTTTCTTGCCTTTTTAAAAAAAATAATGTTTATCCCTTATAAATATGCTGATAAGTACTATACAGCTAATTTTGCTTTTGTTTTGATTTGTAAAAATAGTATAACTGCTTGACATTGTTGCATGTAGCTGTAGTTCATTCATTTTAAAAGCTGAATTATGTGTTGTTGGGTGAATATGCAGAATCAATTGATTCATTGCCCTGTTGGTGGATATTTGGATTGTTTCCAACTTTCTGCTATTTGAACAATGCTGCTAAACATTTTCATGTGTTCCTATTAACACGCATATACAGGAGTTTCTCCATGGCCTGTTGCTAGGAGTGGAATTGCTAGGTTATGAGGTATGTCAGTGTTCAAGTTCACGTGTTACTACCAAATTGTTTTCCGAAGGGGCATCACCAGTTTACATTCCCACTCATAAGTGATTAAGAGCTCCAGCAGACCCACTTTTTATCAGCACGTGGTATCATAAAACATCTTAATTTTTGCCAGTCTAGTGGGTATAAGATAACATTGCATTGTGGTCTTCATTGACATTTTCCTGATAACTATTGAGATATAGCCTCTGAAGCGGCGACTTGAGCCAAAACCTGAATGAAGTGAAAGATCAAACCATGAATGACTGTGATGGGTAGAATGTTCCAAGGCAACGTACCACAGGCTGAAATTATCCTAAGATGTCCACGGAACAGCAAGAGAGCCCTTGCGAATAAAGGGAAGTGAGCTGGAGATATGAGGTTGGGAAGGAGTGGAGAGGCTAGTTCTCCTAGAACCTGGGGGGGCCGTGATAAATACTGTACTTGATTATGAGAGTAGGAGAAGACATGACAAGGGATTAGAAGGGAGGAACATGATTTGATTAATGTTTTAAAAATATCATGTTGGCTTCTGTGTGATTAGATTATAGGGGATAATGAGAATGAGACCCTAAAGATGAGTTGGATATGCAGAAGTTAAGGCAAGAGATGGTTCTGGCAACACTGACAGCAGGTGGTGAAAAGCTAGATTCAGGACATATTTTGAAGCTAAGGCTGGTGAGTGAGACCTGTAAATGGTCTGGATGGAGGTATGAAAAAGAGGAACTAAGGATAATATCCTGGTTTGGGAGTGAGTAACAGAGAAATGTAGGTCCATTGACGAAATGGGAAAGACCTTGAGAAGAAGAAGAGTAGCACTGGGGAGAAAATGAAAAGATTTTTTAATATGGAGAATATATATTCATTATATATGTAGCTACCTACTTGACATATCATCTGTTGATGTCTCAAAAGTTCCTTCAATTAAACATGCACAAAACTGAACAGATGCTTTTTTGTCCCACCCTTGAACTTCTTCCTTATCTCAGTGAGTGGTGGCCCATCCATCTGGTTCGACAAGCCAGAAATCTGGTAGTCATCTTTAATATCTCCCCTAGCTTGTCACCAGTACCACTCCATTACCATCACCTGACAGTTTACTTCTAAAATATCTCTAGAATCTGTTCACTTCTTTCCAGCTCCTTCATGATCACTCTAATGCCAGCTATGCTACCACTTTGAGTGTTTTCACCTTGAGTGCTATCGTAATCTCCTAACTGCATTTGTTCTAATTCTTCAATGCATTGTCCACTCTGCAGCTGGCTCACTTTGAACCTCCAAGTTCAAAACCCTTCAAAGGCTTCTTTATTGCCTTTATGATTAATCCACAATATGACCAAAGACCATGGATGACCAGGTTTCCTGCCCATATCTCTGACGCCATCTCTAGCTATTTTCTTCTCTCTGGGCATCTCTTTGTTTCTTGAAGGCACAAATTCATTTCCCTTCCTGGGCCTTTGCACAGGCTGAACCTGGAATACATCTCTAAGTAATATCATCCTTTAGATTTTAGCTCAAATGATACTTCCTTGGAAAAGCCACTCACAACCCCTGCTCCCCTAACATATACACATACATATGCTCCCACACCTGCCACAACTAAGTTAGGTTTCTCTGTTATATGTTCTTAAAGAATATAATTTCAAGGATTGCTTAAGCCCAGGAGTCTGAGGCTGCAGTGATCTGTGATCATGCCTGGTACATAGAGTATGTTTAATGAAGATATGTTGAATAAATCAGTTGGGGAACAGAGGATTGCTCAAATATCTGAATTGATTTTATAGGCCTTTCTAAGAGAAATACTTTTTGTTATGGTAGATAAACTCTTCAAAAAAACTTGCTGGAAAATGTCTTAGTTCCATTTTATACATTTTATATTTCCTTAGCCATCACAACTCTGCACCCACTATTTATTGTGAAGGAAATCAAGATAGATGATTTCTTTTTTTTTTTTTTTTTTTTTGAGATGGAGTCTCACTCTGTCGCCCAGGCTGAAGTGGAGTGGTGTGATCTTGGCTTACTACAACTTCTGCCTCCCAGCTTCCAGTGATTCTCTTGCCTCAGCCTCCCGAGTAGCTGAGATTACAGGCGCCCACCACCACACCAGGCTTTTTTTTGTATTTTTATTAGAGATGGGGTTTTGCCATGTTGGCCAGGCTGGTCTTGTAATCCTGACCTCAAGTGATCCACCCACATCAGCTTCCCAAAGTGCTAGGATTACAGGCATGAGCTACTGCGCCTGACCAAAGATAGATGATTTCTAATCTATGGAATTTGATTTCTAATGTAGCTTAAGGAATTTTTAGACAGCAGCTCTAACTCAACTGATGTCCATATGTGAAACAGGATTATTGTAAACAGTAAGTATTTCAGTAGCATTTACAGATTTGCAGACTGTTTTTGCATTAGGGATGCCCTGGAGTCAATGACGTTTCTCTTTACTTAGCACGTTACCTCACAAGTAAAGCTTTTCAAGTATTCAATCAAAGTCTTAGTTCTTTACCATGGTAGACTAGGCCTCCATGATCCTACTCCAACCTACTTTTCCAGCATCAGTGCTTGCCACTTCTTGCACCATCCTTCACATTCCAGCCATACCAAATTGCTTGTAGTTGCCCACATTAGAGCAAGTGTGCCTTGTCTGTGTTCCTGCAATACCCTGCAATATCTTGGGCATTGTTGCATGGGAGGCATCTGTTTGTCTCTCCCAATGAACTGTAAGCTCTTTGAGGGAAGAAACATTGCCATTTCTTTTTCATATATTCATTTGTACAGAATCTGGTGCAGAAGGACTCAGTCAATGCTTAATGAATGAAAGATCCAACTTGTGGTCAACCACAAGAGTAGATCTGTTTAATTACTAGAAGGAGAAATCCACCCCAAGACTTGCTACTTGCTCCATAACCCACAGGCTAACTATATAATATGAAAACGTTTGGTAGCATCTTCTCTAGGACATCTGCATTGCGTTTGTAGCTATCCTTCCTGGGAACTCACTGTTGGTACAAAGGAAAAGAATTTTGTCACCTTTTCTACTCACCTACTTAAGTCAGAAATCATATGGTGACCAATCCATAAACTAAAATGCTAATCCTATCACTCAGAAGCAAATGCCACTAGTATTTTGTAATACCCTACCAGACTTTTAAAAATGTACTTATATGTATTGTTGCCCTAAAGTTGGATCAAACTGTGTCACTTTTTTTGTGACATAGTTTCTCTTCCTCTTGCTCCCAGACTTACAGATAGATAGATAGATAGATAGATAGATAGATAGATAGATAGATAGATAGATACATAGATACATAGATACATAGATACATAGATACATAGATAGATAGATAGATTTTATTCATGCTACTATATATTATACTTACAACAACATCATTTTATAAAGGCCATACTTACAACATCATTTTATAAAGGCTTATAAATATTTTGTTTATACATTAATATGTTACTTTGGCACTTTTTAATTTAAGGGGTGATTAGGATAAGGAAATCATTCTGTTATAATTTTTTTAACCAGTCATATCAAAGAATTTCACATGAGTTTATGTGAAAAGTTTGAGATTATAGCTACCTTAGTACATAATTAAGATGATATTTAATAGATTGCTTATTCTTATTCTGTCTCTGTAGTCAAAATTATCTGCTTCCAAATGCCCATTTTAAGATTCCTTGTTTGCATAATATAATCAAGATAATTTTCTCTCATGTTAGTCTAAGCAAGACACTTTGATAACGATCTCCTTTAAGTTTCTTCATTTTATACAAGTAGTATACATGATGGTTATCAAAAATTTGTTAATTTCAGGAGGAAGTCACTTGAGTAAAGGCTACAGATTATACCATTGGTTCTTAAGGAACTAAATTAATTAATTGGTAACTTGAAGATTGACTACATACGACATTTATATAACTTGATATGTGAACAAAAAAGTATGAACTCGGTTGGGCATGGTGGCTCACGCCTGTAATCCCAGCACTTTGGGAGGTCGAGGCAGACAGATCACCTGGGGTCAGGAGTTCGAGACCAGCCTGGCCAACATGGCAAAACCCTGTCTCTACTAAAAATACAAAAATTAGCCAGGCGTGGTGGCAGGTACCTGTAATCCCAGCTACTCGGGAGGCTGAGGTAGGAGAATGGCTTGAAACTGGGAGGTGGAGGTTGCAGAGAAGTGGAGGTCATAGTGAGCCGAGATTGCACCACTGCATCCCAGCCTGGGTGACAGAGAAAGACCCCATCTAAAAAAAAGAAAAAGAAAAGAAAAAAAAAAAGAGTATGAACGATATAAAATCTTTGTCTTCAAATTTTTGTAGCCACATTAATTTTACTTCAGAGGTTCTTTAAGTTATTAGACCCTTTGATTAAGCCTCAGAGAAAGTGGGTGCCATCCTTCTTTGGGTCTGAGTTGTAGATGAGTTGGATTTGTGTAAAGTACCTCTTGTCCCAACCTAATAGTGCTCCATTGACCAAGAATAAAGTAAATCAGAAACAGATTCTTCATTAACTTTTTGTGATTATTCAGCGTTTGTTGAATCCATATTTTAGAGATCATCTAGTTTAGGCATTATATGAACAGTTTTTTGGAGGAGCGTAAGGATTTTTTAAAACACCAATAGCTAGTTTACTATATGATTTTCAGAAAGAATATTTGTAATTGTTCCAACAATAAAAAGAATATAGGAATGAGCAAATTTATACCCTAGTGAACCTTATCACTTACATGATGAGGGGTTTCCTTGACTTTTTGCTTTTGGCGATGCCACCTTTTTTTATTGAGGATTGAAGGAGGCAGCAGTTTGGGGAACTCCCAGAGGGATCATTCTCTCAGGGGTTACTTGGTTGCTTTGTGGCTTGCTCCTTGAGAACCAGCCTGTGTGAGGATGTGAAACATCAAATGTGTGAATGGCTCCAAGAGAGTTCTCACCTTTAGGTACTGTCTCAGCAGTGCCTGGCACGTAGTACTGGGGCAATGTGAATTTGCCAAATGAATGATTGAATTAAGAAATGAATTAATTTAAAATTTTTGTCTTAAAAAAATGAGATCACAACTTGAGCCAAGCCATGCCATCTGGTTGGAGGCTATTTATGGCTCTCAAGTGGTATCATTTCGGCATGGTACAGGAGGGGTGACTGTCACTGCATTTGATGTTATCCAATGTGTCCATAATGCTTTAAAGAACAGATGATTTAAAGTATGATTTGTTCCTGGATCTTGATTTAGTAGCAGAGCCTCCTTATGAAGAAGTAGCCTGCCTTCTCTTGCCTGAATTTAAAGTAGTACTGCTTTAGGTGCAAATCATACCAGCATTCATATTCAAGGTGAATCTATTGCTGACATTATTATGAACTATTTACTTTCAGCATCAATGACTTAGTCCCTCATCAGGGCAAATGCTAAGCTTTTATACTTTCTGGTCATTGGGAAACATAAATGAGATGTGTAGTGTCTCAATTTTGATGAGGGGTTTAAGTTAAATTGGAGGAAAATTGTTAATATTTGTGTATATTAAAAAGCTTCATTATTAAAATTATGCCAATTAGGAGGATGTACCTGCAGTGCAGAAGTTAAAATTATCATGCACCTTCAGTGTTTCAGAATTCAAATTTTGGGGGAAAGTATTACAGCAAAGAAAAATTGAGGGAAGTGTTAACATTTATTGAGAATTTGCATATGTTAATTTTCACAGTCACAGATACCACATGTTAATATCTAAAGTAGAAAAAGGAATAAAGGAGGACAAAAAGAAAAGGAGTAAGAATAATTTTTTGTATGAAATTATTGATTGCTGCCCTTATACTGTTGCCCTTATACTATGGACTGCCCTTATGCTGATCAGACCAGCCCGTCAACAGATAGAGATGGCATCCTCATGATTATACTGGGGAGCTGTAGGTTTCCTATGTCTGACCCCACTTTCCCCTAGCCCAGCTACAGTGGCCCAGTCTGTTGGGGCAGAATATTTATTATGCCTTTCACACTTTTCGCATTTGTTCTTTAATTCACACTGTAACCTAAGCCTAGAATGAAAACCTTCATGCATAAATAAGATGATCCCTTATTGCAAGTGAAAAATCACTTTGGACTGAGGAGGACCACAACTTGGCCAGTTTCAAGAGAATTTCCTTTTATCCTTCTCTCTAAAATCCGCAATTTAATTTCATGTTCTAAAAATGATTGGATAGTACATATTTATAGTACTTTGATATTATACCACTGGTTTAAGCCCTCTGATTCTTTCTTCCTCACACCATCAATTACATAGACTTTCTGGATGTTCCAAAATTACCCTTCTAATTTAATATCTTAACAGCAAGCAAATGTGGATTTTTTGTTATAAATAATAGTTAAGAGTTGCTGAGCCTATGCTGTGTGTTGGGTGCTGTGCTATTCTATTCAGACAATCTTTATAATACTCCCGTGGGGGATATAAATATAGTTATCATCCCAGTTTCATAGGAGGGGAAGGATCATAGAGGTGAAGTTCTTTGGCCATGGTCACCGAAGTTGCAAGTGGTCCAGCTGAATTTAGACCAACTTGTTCACCTCCTGAGTCTGTGCTCTGCCTGCCTTCTGGGTAGGGCTCAAGTCTTCTTTTTGTTTATTGTTTTTTTGGTTTTTTTACTATTAATATTATTTTTGATTGACAAATCATAATTGTATACATTCATGGGGTACAATGTGATGTTTTGATATCTGTATACAATGTGGAATGATTAAAGTTAATTAACATATCGCCTCGATTACCTATCATTTTTTATGGTGAGACACTGGAAATTCATTCTTAGTTATTTTGAAATATACAATACATTATTATTGACTGTAGCCACCCGGATGTGCAGTAGGTCTCAAAACCTATTCCTTTTCCCAATATGAAACTTTATACTCTTTGATCAACACTTCTCATTCCCTACCTTTGTATTATGTCTTTTTTTGTTTGTTTACAGAGTCTAATATTATTATGGTTTTCTTATGATTTAAATATGAGTTGTCAATAATATTGAAAGTATTCCATTTGTCATACTATGTGTCAATAAATCCAAACCTCTGATTTAGAACTTCATTCTATTTCCGAGCATCTCTACCTGGATATTTTTCCAATATCTCAAATTCTTCTCTCAACATACCTAATCCTCCCCATCCCCCACCAATATATTTTATAGTAATGGAGGGAGTCAACTACTATATACATACGTATTTCATCTTGACGTCTCTTAGTATTTTCTTCTGAAATTCTTGAATTGAATAGATTCTACTTCCATGGCTTGGAAGACTTTGGTTGGTCATCTATTCCTATTCTAGTTCTAGAACTTGCCCTTTGTAAGCACCTGCCTACCCCTACTACACTGCAGACTTTTTAAGTGCAGACGATCACTGTACCCCTGGTGCCTGCTGCAGTCCCTGGCTGACCCAGTCCCTAGCTGTCCCAGATTATGTACTGGGTAGGTATCTATTGACTGATTGCTGCCCTTATGCTGTTGCCAACCATCAGGACAGCCAGTCAGCAGATGGAAGTGGCATCCTCATGTTTACACGGAAGCTGCAGGTTCCCTGTGTCTGACCCCACTTTCTCTTAACCCAGTCACAGTGGCCCGGTCCATTAGGTCAACATTTTCATTATGCCTTTCACACTTCCCGTTTTGTTCTTTAGTTCATACTGTAACCTAAGCCTAGAATGAAACCTTTCTACAGCTTTCACCATCCATTTCTGCAGCTTAAAACCTTACTGTCTGGCAAGACTCATATAAAATACTATTTCCTTTATGGGCTTATGTCCAGTCTCTTCAGACAGAGGCAGTTGCTCTCACCTGTGTCCCCCAGAGCTATAAACGCTTTATGGTTGGTAATATACCATAATTTTCCTCAAACAATTTCTTATTTGAGGGAACTGAGAACCCTTGAGAACAGCTAGGTTAAATGTGATTTGTCAGTTTACTAATTCCCTTACTGATTCTTACAATAGGACTTCTCAGAGCCAATGTGCATTCAGTATGCTAGAATGCATTGTGACTCTTCAAGTGAGGGGTATACTGTATATATAGTGGTTTTTGCCCCTTTGTTTTGCCTGTCTTGATGTGTAACAGAACCAGTATTTTCAGGAACCCACTCAGGATATGCTGCTATAGGAAAAATAGCTGTTTTGTTAGTGTTGATGGTGGTGTTGAGATTGTCTTTTCCTTTTTCAGCCAAATAGTTATTGTCAAATGCAATACTTCACCTCCTTCTAGATGAATGTACTTGAAAATTGCAGCATGCTGCTCCTAAAAGTCACTCTGGGTATGCTTTGCTGATGGGAGTATAAAATGGTACAACTATTTTGGAAAATTGTTTGGCATTTTCTTATAAAGTTAAATATATACCTACCCTGTGATCCAGAAATTCCACTCCTATGCATTTAACCAAGAGAAATGAAAACATACATCCTCGAAAAGTCTTGGAGAAAAATGTTCATAGCAGCCTTATTCACAATAGCCCAAACTGGAAGCAACTCAAACCTTCTTCAACAGGTGACTGGATACGCAAATTCTGGTATATCTATACCACCATGGCCTGTTTCTCAGTTGAGACAGAGAGAAAACACTACTCATACAAGCCCTAACATAGATGAGCTCAAAACCATGAAAGTGTTTTCAATCTTGTTTTGGGTAGTGGTTACATGCAGTGGTCCCCAACCTTTTTGGCACCAGAGACTGGTTTCATTGAAGATAATTTTTCCATGGACTAGGAGTGGGGGCGGTGATGGGGATGGTTTCAGGATGATTCAAGTGCGTTATAATCAAATAATTATACATCTCACCATAATGTGGAATCAGTGGGAGCCCTAAGCTTGTTTTCCTGGAACTGGACAGTTCTATCTGGGGGTGACAGGAGATGAGGACAGATCGTCAGGCATTAGATTTTCATAAGAAGCCCACGACTTAGATCCCTTGCATGTGCAGTTCACAATAGGGTCTATGCTCCTATGAGAATCTAATCGTGCCATTGATATGACAGGAGGCAGAGCTCAGGCAGTAACATAAGCAATGGGAAATGGGTGTAAATACAGATGAAGCTTCCCTGGCTCATCTGCTGCTTACCTTCTGCTCTGCAGCCCGGTTCCTAACAGGCCATGGACCAATACCCATCCATGGCCTGGGGGTTAGGGACCCCTGGTTACATGTGTGTACACAATTGTCCAATCTCACTGAACCAGACACTTAAGGTCTGTGTACTTTACTGTAAGTAAATTACCTCTGGGAGAATGAGGCTGGTGAGGTAGTCAGGAGACTGGAATTTGGAAGCAAATGCAAATCCTGGTTCTACCATTCATTGTCACCAGGACTTTTGGCAAATTGCCTAAGTATTTGTTTCAGTTTTCTCATCTGTCAAATATAAATGAAGTTAGTATCTACCTTATAAGGTTGTTACGAGAATTAAATGAGTTAGATTATTAGTGCTCTTTAAGTTCTTGTTAAATAAAATGTAAAAGTAAAAACTCTGATCTTCATGACAGCACCTCAGTGCTCCTCTTCCTAGCTGCTTCTGAGAATCACCTGGAGAGATTTTGTAAAACAATGATACCTGGGTTCCATTCCTGGGGTTTCTGATATAGTTGGCTTTGGGTGGTTTCTGGGGATTGTGGTGTTTTTAAAGCCCCTACATGAGTGTTTTTGTTTTTTTTTTTAAACTATGTTTTCATGAGTAATACTGTATGGTATGTATCATAATTATATAGTCAGTTTCCAATAATTCTGACACTGTGTAACAGGCAAACTGTATTTGCTGCATTTCTAGTAGTATTAAAAACCTTTCCAGAGAAAACTAAAAAGATCCATTTTCTTTTTGTTTTAGAGTAAACTATTCTTTTCAGAATTGTATAGTTAACTATAATTCAAAACAAAGTTCAAAACATTGTTTTTCTTTCTTTTCTTTTTCTAAAAAAAATGGGATATATGTGCAGATTGTGCAGGTTTGTGAGCAAAGGATATGAACAGATGCTTCTCAAAAGAAGACATTTATGCAGGCAACAAATAGATGAAAAAAAGCTCAACATCACTGATCATCAGAGAAATGCAAATCAAAACCACTATGAGATACCATCTCACGCCAGTCAGAATGGCAATTATTAAAAAGTCAGGAAACAATAGATGCTGGTGAGGCTGTGGAGAAATAGGAACACTTTTTACACTGTTGGTGGGAGTGTAAATTAGTTCAAAAGATCCGTTTTCCTAAGAATTATTGATGTTTGCTTCATTTTGTTTTCACAGAGAAATAACAGAAAATCCTAACACTCAAAAGGGAGCTCTCATGGCTGGGCGTGGTGGCTCATGCCTGTAATCCCAGCACTTTGGGAGGCTGTGGTGGGCAGATCACTTGAGGTCAGGAGTTTGAGACCAGCCTGGCCAACATGGTAAAACATCATTTCTACTTAAAAAAAAACAAAACAGAAAAACCAAAAAAGGAGCCCTCTTTGTATTCAAATCATTTTTTCTTTTATCGGAGAGCAATATTAAGCATTTTAAGTGCTTGAGGGGGAAAGCAAGCATTACTCAAATTGAGGTAATAAAACATAGAAACTTTTAAAAGATGGCAACACTACACCAAAATGCAAATTATGAGACTCTTGGCCTTTCTATTCAAAGCTCTATAAATGTTAGGTGTCACTTTTCTCTCTTTTTAATTATGAATGCAGGCAGTCCTGGAAGAATAAGTATCTTTGATGATTATATAGAAATAGATTACATCAATTTCTTTTCTCTGAAGAAAGAAACCAAATGTACCTCACTTTTTGGGGAGTGAGTGAGTGAATTGTTTGGGCTTGCATTAATGGAAAAGATGATCTTACTCATTGGGATTAGAAAAAAAAATTCAAAAAGCATCAAGAATGAAAAAGCCACATATGGCAATAGACTAATAGACACTTTTGGTTATTATTGCAAAGCTATTTTTACATTAAAAGATGAATATGGCCAGATGAGTTTCCCATAAATGTCCAATTTGCTTCTTTTTATGTAACTAATTTTGTTTATCCTTGCATGCCTCTTACTGATAATGAGTTGCTAATAGACTGGTTTATGATTCTAACAGCTTAATCTCCGTGCATTTGTGTAGCCAAGTGTTTGTCCACCCTCCCCCTCTTTTTGTTTTTAAGTGAGAAAAAATCCAGTCATGTAAAAGGAATCTTTTATAATTGTTAAAATGTGTTTTTTCATCAATAATGAAGTAATGTTGGTAGTGGTGTTATTGTAGTTTTAGGCAGATGATTCACATTCGTACTGTGTCTGGATTGACTCAAAAATTCATCATTAATGAGCAAGAAGCGATACAGTACAGTGGAGTAATACACTTGAAATGAGACCAGTCATCTTTCCCTGCTTTTCTTCTTTTCTCTGGGCCTAAGTTTCTGTATCTCTAAATGGATTAAAATTGCCTTTATTTTCAGCAAAAGAAGGTAATAGCCAAAGTACCGTTAATCACTTGAAATAATTTCCCTGGAAAAAATTTTATCTTGTAATTAACTGATGACACTTCTGTTTGAATACATTGCCATTCTGCAGTAAGTTGAATTTTTTTCTCTTTTCTTTGCTTTTTCTAACAAATATTTATTGAATAGACACTACTACATATGGATGAAGCACTGTGTTAATGCAATGAACAAGACATATCATTTGAGAGATTTTCTGCTTGAATCACCAGAATTATTCATTTATTCATTCAGCAGATATCATTATGCCTACCTTAGACAAGACATGATGCTAGGTACTATGGGTCTTGTCAAGATGAATAAGGCCAAAATGCTGTGTGTTCAGAAAAATGGAGATCATACTTGATTGGGGAAGTCTCAAAGTCAAGGAACATTTTTCACAGTAGAAGAAATTTGAGTTGTGCCTTAGAACAAGGTGGATAAGACTTTTAACATGCACATGGGGATTATTTTCTAGAAGGGAGGAAGAGAATAGACAAAGGAATGAGGGCTGGAAAGTAGCCTGCTGATCAGGTCTAGTTTGACTGGAATTTTGAGTGCACATAGAATGATGTAGGGTTAGGCCTAAAAATAGGTGAAGGACAGATTATTGAATGCCTTGCATGTTGTCAGTCCAAAGAGTTTGGATAGATTATCTACCTGTCCATGTGATTTAACTGAAAGCACTGAGACAGGGACTAGCAGATGTTAAGAAAATTTCTCCAGTCTGGCCAACATAGTGAAACCCCGTCTCTACTAAAAATACAAAAAAAAGTAGCTGAGCATGGTGGCACATGCCTGTAATCCCAGCTACTCGGGAGGATGAGACAGGAGAATGGTGTGAACCCAGGAGGCAGAGATTTCAGTGAGCGGAGATTACGCCACTGCACTCTAGCCTGGACGACAGAGCTAGACTCTGTCTCAAAAAAAAGAAAAAAAAAGAAAGGTTCTGAGTTTGAAAACAGTAGAATGTGTCAAATCAAACACATGAGCTAATCTAACCATACAGTATTTTGAGATTTGTCTTTAGATCGTCTAAACTTACCCTAATTTGCAAAAAAAGGCCATACAAAGGAATACAATATGCAGATACGAGTATTTCCCAACAGACCTTATACAAATTTGAAATTAAGTTCCCATCTGTTGCTGTTATGCATGACCTTCATGTAGAGAAATCTTTATTACTGGTTCTTTTCATGAATGAATGAATTCTTTTAATAAATAATAAGTAAATAAAGTTTTAACATTAGTTATCTTAAAGAATCTTTGGGATTGTGTTTCAAAGTCCTTGAAATACAGGGACCTAACACACTGATAAATTTTAAGAGTTTACTAGTCTGCAGAAGACTCAAGGAAATTGATTTTACCATTGGCATTTAAGATTGCGCTTGCACTGTGCTCTGTTGAGTATACAAGAGAAAGGAGACTGCGTTCTTTGCCCCTGCTCACTTCCTTTTGCATTTTTTCCTCCATTCCGATATGAGACTGGTTGAAGTGGAAAATCACTTAGCAACCAAATATATGCCTGTGTTGTTGCCAGAAAGAACCATACATAGGCCAGGTGCAGTGGCTCACGCCTATAATCCCAGCACTTTGGGAGGCCAAGATGGGCAGATCACGAGGTCAAGAGATTGAGACCATCCTGGCCAACATGGTGAAACCCCATCTCTACTAAAAATACAAAAATTAGCTGGGCTTGGTGGTGTGTACCTATAGTCCCAGCTACTCAGGAGGCTGAAGCAGGAGAATCACTTGAACCCAGGAGGCGGAGGTTGCAGTGAGCTGAGATCATGCCACCGCAATCCAGCCTGGCGACGGAGTGAGACTCTGTCTTGGGAAAAATAAAAATAAAAATAAAAAAGAACCATATCTACTTGCAGGCAGAATGGTAGTTTTGCCATTCTTGGGA
This sequence comes from Papio anubis, assembly GCF_008728515.1. Classification (NCBI taxonomy): domain Eukaryota; kingdom Metazoa; phylum Chordata; class Mammalia; order Primates; family Cercopithecidae; genus Papio; species Papio anubis. The sequence goes on from NC_044984.1 coordinate 58,328,743, forward strand.
GAGCATATTTTGGGAGAGGGGTTCATTCTTTGGCACCCAAAGAATGCATGAGTAGGGGGATAATACACAGGTGCATACCTAGGTTATATGTGGTGGGGAAGTGTAAGGATGGAGAAAAGGAAACCACTTTTCATTCAGTAAACTGGGGGCATGGGGACTATTAATGTCTATGAACCCATATCCCTAGCTGAGATTAGAAGCATACCAAAAACAAACAAACAAAAAACCCACACACAAACACAAAAAGCAGGTTAACCAGCATTGAATATTGAAAACATTCTATCTAATAAATGCTATTTAGAAAATAGAGAAAAGACAGTAAGTATCTTGCTACATTTTGGGACTATATTAAAGGGCAGTGTTAAAAGAACTATCTTTCTTTTCCATTTCTTTTTTAAAGGGATGCACAAGTACACTAAAAGTGAACCATTTAGAACAAAAAGCTTGAACAGTCAGAGCTTGAATCTAATGTGAGGAAACCCATGGAGCTCATAAAACTTTAATAACTAGTCCCAGGTTTAATGAAGCAATCTTGCAAATTTTAAGTGAACCAATGGTAATTCATGGAAGTTTTTAGTGTTGCATAAGGTAAAATTGAAATCAGCGATGTCACAGCAATGTTAATAAAAAGGACAAGCCACTTACTATAAATATAAGTAATTCTGGCACATGTGGGAAGGCATCCAAGGAAAAAAGCCATCCTTGTCACTTTAAAATAACCTCTATGCTAAAGTAAAGCTTCAAGTAGAGAAGTTGTGTCCAAAGCCCTTAGGAATATTGTCCTTTGGCCCTGAGATATAACATTCATAAGAGTGAAAACCTTAACCTGAAAAAACAAGGAGGAGACTCTTCCTACTTATGTCAGTTAATTCTTGCCCACATGGAATCTCTGCACTTGACAAGGCATGTCAACTCTCAGAGAGCCCATCCATCGTGTTGCTTCAGCTGTCTATTTTTCCGCCCTTACCTCTCAAGTCAGTAAACCTGGATCTCACCTCCTGACTGAGCTCTATTCCCGTACTGCCAGCTGCTTTTGAGTCAGTTCCATTGGGTTGGCCTCCCAAGGGAGGTGGCTTCCCCCATCTCTCTTTCTGCCTCCATTCCACCTATCCTAAGAAACCCTGCAGCTCTCCCACTACTTCCACTAAGTCCTTGGAATATCCTGGCACATCAGAATCTTTTCCTCTGAACTCGTAGAACTCTTTACAGCTCCATTGTTTGCTGTATGCACAACCCACTTGGCAACAACTCTTATATTTTTGTCTATTTTCATACATTATTATTTCAAGCTTATGTTGGGCCTTCATTGGTCCATAATCTCTGATTTTTCCAGGATCTGAGCACAACCGCCCCCCCCCCCCCCCCCCATCTGCTCCATAAATATCTATAGACTGACCGATTCCCTGGATACCTCAAAGACTAACTGCAATAAGTTAACAAGAGTGGAAGGAAATTTGAGGAAGCATCTCAGCCCCTGCCTGGCCCTTTCCTCTGGACTTTCAGGTTATTCTACATATTTTCATTCATTTCCTGAAGAGGTTCTATAATATCCCTACCTCACCTCATTTTTTTCCCAGTAACTATTTTAATCTAAACTCCTGTGTTTCATTGTAGACATGTTTGTTCTTGTTTAATTAGTGGAGATGGAGAATAGAAAGGCAAAAAGATGGTGGCGAGAATCAGATGCTTTGTCATTGGGGGTTGTCATTAGGACAAAAAGCCTTAATTTCCCCTAGTGCCCTTGGCTCTCCACCAGCCTGCAAACATCGGGAGAGCAGGGTATGTCTTTGTTTTTCCACACCACTCAATTCCCAGTGGCTGGCACAGAGCCTGGCACACAGTAGATGTTCAAAAAGTAAATGTTTTTTTAAATAAAAATGAGCCCATGAAGTCATATGGAGAGTCTGAGCAATGGAATATTTACCATGGGCTTTATGCCACATGGAATTGTGCCTTAATTTAAGAAAACTCTGTTGGCAAAACCTGAGACCAAAAGGCAGATAAATTAGTCAAAGGCCATTTATTTTATTATAATATTTATGCTCTATTTTTTTGAAATAACCACTTAATCCAACACTTTGAAAATGTTACTTAGTTGTATAGAAACACTGATTTACACAAAAGTTTTGGTGAATTTATCTTTTATGAAGGGAATTTTCTGAGAATCATACGTTCTAAAATTATATTTAATCTACGTAGTTTGGTATCATATCTTTAAGCAGTAGAATGGCTTCAATTATAAGTATAAATGAAATTGCTAAATATCAAGGAAATGACACAATACTTTCTGGTCTAAAAATAACACTCACAGAGAACAGTATATCACTAGGTATTTTATTGCCAGAAAGTTTAATAAGTTTTCTTATAAGTATTGGTAAAAAGGAATATCTGAAAAATTATTGGGTATGTTTTGTGATGTTGCTGTATTTAATCTTCTTCCTAATCCCCCAAAGAAATAGAGCAGATTAAAGTTTCTTTGTGTGATCTACAGAAATATGAAGCAGCAAGTGTCTTGAGATCCTGTAACTGTTATGAAAGATTGGAAAGAAGCATGGAGAATTCCAGCTCTTAGTGAGTTTAAATTTTAGCTGGGAAATCCAGGAACATTTATACCCAAAAAAGAGACTCTTCTTTCATACATCAACCGACGCAAACAGAAAAAAGGGGAAAAGGTGGAAGATAATATTCCAAAAATTTAATAGTGGTTATCTCCTCTGATGAGAGTAGGAGTGACTTTTATTTTCTTTATATATTTCTGAATTTTCTTAAGTGAATATTTGTTACTAGTGTTATAATAACAGCTATTTTTTAAAAAGAAACTGCCCAACAGTGTGCAGGGAGTACCAAATGAGAAGTACAGTAAGAGATACGGGAATCCAGAGGATTGGGCTTGGGTAGTGAGGATATGTAGAGGAACTGGGGCTCGAGCTGGAGCTTGAAGAGTAGATAATACCATAATAATGATGAAATTTCAAATTTATGGGTTATTATTGCATCAGAGACAAGTTGCCTCCCCCGTAAGCATAGTCCCTTTCTGTATTGGAAGAGCCCCAATTTTCTTCAGTTACGTTAGTTCCTTTCCAGTGATCAGAAATTGGTTTACAGTTGGATATGTAGCCCGGTTTTGGCCTATGGGACAGCAAGGGGACATGTGCTCAGATGCTTCTGAGAACTTTTGTAGACGGTAAAAGAGATGACCCTTCATTGTCTATGGACTTTATCCGGTCTCATATGACACCCAGAGCTGCTGCACAAGAGGAACCAGTAGACAAGTGTAGACAGTACAGTGAAGACATAGAAGGCACCAGAGTCATCAATACCATTGTTCAGCCAGCATGTCGTAGGTGAACTAGTTTCTTTTGTTCTACTTATAGGTTTGTAAGATAACTAATTACCTTATTGTATAAAGCCAGTTTGAATTAGGCTAAAAGTTCTCTCACTGATACATCAATTCTACAATTTGCTAACTTGTTCATATCCAAGATTGACTTCGATCTGAACAACAATACTGCAAAGTGGATAATATATAAATAATTATTCCCTATACTGATGATGAAACTGAAGTTAAAAGGATACTACTTGCCTAAGGACCCAAATCCAAATTTACCAATTCCAATTCTTTCTGTTTTCCCTCTGCTCTTTCAAATGAGAGAGTGCCATATCAGTGGAGAGATGTGGTACTTAATTCATAGTTTGGAGTGAATGCCTGTTCTATGCCCAGTTAACATTCTAGGAGCTAGGGATACAAAGCAGAGGAGAGGGAAGAAAAGAAAAACAGCAAAGAGTGAAAATGTGCTCAGTATTTGGCACATGAATCTCATGTTGGGATTAGTGGATGTTGCACATTGGTTGGTCGTGATAACTGAGTCAAAAAATTAAGTTGGAATTAGATTGTAGAAACCTGAGAATTCCAGGCTAGAGTTATTTCCTGTAGTAGGAAAAACTGGGATGTTGCGGACAACGGCCCATAATTGTACAGCATAAGAAGAGAGGCGAGTCTTTAAAAGTCCTTTCATCTTGGTGACAAGTTGTATATCTACATGTGTACCATTTTACATATAATCTATAGAACTTGAGATAAAGGAAATCCAGAAACCCCAAGAACATTTCTCTTTAGATGTGGATAATTTAGCATTATCCATACCACAAATGAAATGTAGTATTATTTTATGAATTACTTAGTTCAAATGCAACTTGTCTATGACATCTGGGCCCCATATGGTAGATTAATTAAAGCAGGGATGCTGAATTTGGATAGCTTGATATCCTCTTCAAAGACTGATCTCCCTTAGGACTAAGACAGGAAAATCCTGACATTTTGATTTCTCTGTGTACAGGGACCTTTAGCATGAGAACAATAAACGGCCTTTTGTAGCTTCTTAATGAGACGTGTAGCATGTTATATTAACACCTAGGAGCTCACCTTAAACTGCTCTCCCTCACTAATAACTAATAAAACGGGTACACTCTAAATGCAAAGCCACAGCTCTTTCTTATTCTTTATTCTTTTTACCCACATCAGGAGTCTTTGTTTTTTCCTGGTATTGCGTGCCCCTTCACAGCGTGTGGAAACAGCACACTGTGTCCAGAAGCGCCCCATGGCACAGTTGGCCTGGAATCTCCAACATCTCCCCACACAGCAGCAGGCAGCCCTGGATGACCAGGTCAGCCAAAATGTAAGTTGAGTGTTTTACACATTGGCACACTGTCTGTGTGGACTAAGCCATGTGTAACAGTCTCCAGAGAGGAACCCTCAGCAGTTTCTACTGAGATGAGGACCCAAAGCTGTCCATGTGGCCAGAGAAGACCACCTTCTAAGAGGGCCCACGGCAAGGAGATGCACAGGAGAGTGGAGGTGGGAGCTGCGGAGCCACACCAAAGGCCTGTTTTTGTATTTCTGAGCCTGGTTTGGTGCCTCCTCTGCTTCTAAATGTAAATGCTTACATTTTAGCCAGTTCACATTTCACCTTTCCTTGAGTCCCATGAATTATGTAGGGATTTTTAGGAGCCCTTGTCGAGGTGGAAGAGCAGATGTCGCCCTGGTTCGGGGTGGAGTCTTCCAGGCTTGCCAGGGTGTCTGGTTGTGCTTGCTTGTCACCTGTTACTGTGGAGCCATGGTGGGTTTTTACTGGCAGGTTGCTTGTGTCCTGAAGTTTGAGAAAGACCCCTTACCTTAGCCCAAGCTGATCCCATCCTTACAGGAAAGTGAGCGGAAAAGAATACTTGATTGCCTTCCCTGTTCCTCTTTTCTTCCTTTCTAGGCAATTTTGTCCAAATAACAATGCTGCCTTGTGTGGTATAGATAAACAGCTGGAAGGTGGTGTAGATTATCATACTGTTTGCACACATATGGAAATAGAGTGAAGCAATAACTTTTATCATGTTAGCACCTTCTACTACTGTTTGTGAATTTCTTGAGAAATGTTTTTAGGGTTTTTTTTTTTTTTTTTTCAGCCTGAAATTCCTTTAAGTTGAATGAAAGTTGACCTTAAAGGCATAAGGTTTGCTAATATACTTTTCAATTTAATCTGAGCAAACCGTGATACACTTTTTTGATATAAAAATCTGAGCTGGGTGCAGTGACTCACACCTGTAATCACAGCATTTCAAGAGGCTGAGGTGGGAAAATGGCTTGAGCCCAGGAGTTCAAGACCAACCTGGACAACGTGGTAAGATCCCATCTGTACAAAAAGTACAAAAATTAGCCAGGTGTGATGGCTTGTGCCTGTAGTCCCAGCTACTTGGCAGGCTGAGGCAGGAGGATCACTTGAGTCCAGGAGATCAAGGCTGCAGTGAGCTGTGATCATACCACTGCACACCAGATCCACCATGGGCTACAGAGCAAGACCTTGTCTAGAAAACAAAAAATTCCGCACTGAGTGGTCAATTAGTAGACCAATTCTTACTTAAGAGGAAGTATATTCTGAGAAGATAAGTATAAGAGTACCAATCCCAAGACAGATCTCAGACTCTTAATGGGAGGATGTAAAGTAAAGGAGTCTTTATATTACTCAGCCTCCCTCCTCAGCAAGTTCCAGTGAGACTATATGAACAAAGAAAATATTTCATGTTCCTTGGAATGGCAAGTGTTATATAAGGTATTTGTAATATACTGTTTTTGCTTCACAAAAGCCTTAAGGGAGCTTGCAAGGATTCATAAAATACAAAAGAACAAAAATGTTAAATGGAAGACCCGAAAGAAAAGAGGAGAAAAAAAGGCATCCAGGGAAGCTAGAAAGGAGACCGAGATAAATGCACCCCATAGTGCCTGAAGTGCAGGTTAAGGAGTGGGCCCCTGGCTGCCTGTGAAGGTTTCCTTCGAGTGAAAAGGGAAACCTGGTCTGTTAAACACCAGCTTGTGAACAGCAACCAAGAAGGAAAAAACAAGTTGTTTCTCGGGAGAAGAAGAATTATTCCTAGTGTTAAGCTAGCATTTTCTCCCAAGGGTGCTGCTACTTAGAGAAGCTCTAATTAGGATACACACCTGACATGACCCTGGAAGGTAGCTCCATGGCTCCAAACTTTTATTCCCTTCTGTGAAATGAGGAGATTGAACCTAAAGATCTGTAAAGTCTCTGCAACTCTCAAGTCCAATTGAGTGTGCTGTCTTCACTCTTAACCATTTTCTCTTGTAGAAATGAAGCATTCTTTCTCTCCCTTTTCTTTTCTTTCTTTTTTTTTTTTTTTGAGACAGAGTTTCTCTCTGTTGCCTGGGCTGGAGTGCAGTGGCGCAATCTCGACTCATTGCAACCTCTACCTCTTGGATTCAAGCGATTCTCCTGCCTCAGCCTCCCAAGTAGCTGGGATTACAGGCGCCCACCACCATGCCTGGCTAAGTTTTGTATTTTTAGTAGAGACAGGGTTTCACCATGTTGGCCAGGCTGGTCTCGAACTCCTGGGCTCAAGTGATCCACCCACCTCGGCCTCCCAAAGTGCTGGGATTACAGGCATGACCCACCGCGCCTGGCCTCTGTCTCCCATTTCTTACTACTGAACTTCTTCTCTCCTTCCATCCCCCACTCCATCCTGCCTTTTTCTGTGGCCCAACCTGATATTATGTCAAATGCATCTTTCTCATACAACTGCTTATCTTTTCCCCTACTTAAAAAAAAAAAAAAATGCTGAGCAGAAGAGCTGTGATCAAGGAGTGTTTGTGTCAGGGGAGGAAGGGGATGGGCCATGTGTTAAGGGGGTAGGGGTTTGCTGCCTGGAATTGAGGTCAGCCAGGAAATAGGAAGCAGTTTTTATACTTCCTTCGTTTGCAGGATAGTTGAGGATTCTGCCTGGAAGCTGGGCTCTTTGTTTAAAATATAGGCCACAAGGAGAACTGTCTGTGGTTGTGCCACTGAATGGCTAATTGTTCTTAATTGTATTCTGTGTTCAGCAGACCGCTAACTATCAGCTTAAAAACAGTATTTAGGGAAATTGTTTGTGCCTCCGTTTGTTTCTTACATTCCAGGGTTATCATCATTGGAGGCAACATGCCTCAGAGTGTGACCAAAAGGCTCCCAAGGGCACCTGCCTCAGGCGGCATGTGGCATCTCCTATGAATTATGCATCATCGGCATATGGACAGTGGAGGCCGCCTAAAAACAAGTAGCTGCTTATCATTGCCACAGTTGTACATTACCTTCCCGCGGCCTGATAAAGGCAGTTGTACTCTAGATGAGAGCTGGGATTGTTTCTTCTGGGTGTTCTCTAGAGACTGAGTGTCAGAAACTTAATGGCTTCTGAATGGAAGTGATGTTTGGCATCGTTTAGTGTTGCTTGTCTATGAAAAATACATTCATTGTGGTAAATAAGATATTTGAGGTAACATTAATGCCTGATAAATATATATTAAATTAGTCAGCTTTCTTTCCCCCAAAAACCTTTTCTCTCCTACTGTTGCGCTTTTGCAGTTTGGTACAACTGCCAAGATTAACTGTAATCCCCTGTCCTTCTGTTTGAATTTAAAAAAGGAATGGCTGTTAGGTGTTGTCATCATGCCAAAAAATGAACTAATTATCTTCTTCTAAGTGGAGACCTGGATGATAGGATGGGTTTTTTTGTGTGTGTGGTTAAAAAATATCAGTCAGGTCCATTGAATTTGACGTCAGCTCAACTAGTGATGTATCTTGAGAATGTCTGTGATCCATTTGATCTGCAGTTAATACAATATGCTGCATACGTAAGAGGTGAAGCTGGTGGTTTTTTCTAAAATTGTAATTGGGATTTTATTTTAGAAGTTCACTTGGGTTTCACCAAAGCTGTCTCTTAACAGTAAAATGTGTGAACATTTTTGAAAAATCTCAATGTAGCCAAGTGTTTTGAAAAAGGACTTACAGCTCCTCCTCCTAACGTGCCAGTTAGGGGGAAAAAAAAAAAGGACTTGATCCTTTGAGTGGAAAGCCTTTTTCTAACATATTTCTAGCATTTCCTTGACTGATATCTTAAACTTTGCTGAAAATAATTTAACCCTGTTCTCTGATATAATGATGTCAATGAGCCTGGATTCTGTTGAGTAGAATGACCCCACCTGGCTGTGATATTTTTAGTTCTTCTGTCTGCTTTTCTTAGGATGTGTATTATCACATTATCCTTCCTTGTTGGCACTTCTTGACTCTTTCTACATTTAACTTATTTCCACTACAGGTTTGGAAATCAGATCCTGAGTGTGTTAGAATTCTGTTTAAAATAAGAGGAAGTGTGTGCTTCCTTCTGAGGGGAACTCCTTTGAAGGAAGCACCTACCATTCTGTGCTTTTATGATCACTCTATCAATTCTGTAAAACTCTCTCCCTCTCAGCTCCCTCTGTGTGTACTAAAGGATGAGGATATAAAGGTAGTCTTGTTGAAAAGTTTCTCTACAGGCATCATTGTAATTCTAGCAGTCCTCAACATGGTCATTTGTGCTCTAAGAAAAATACCTTATTGTAGTTCTTTAATTAAACAGAAAGTACCCACTTGAGAATAACTATACACAGTAAGACTTATAGGTAGACTTTCTATGTAATTAAATTAGCCATATGCATATAATGACATATACAGTATGTCTAAATGAATGATGTAATTGTGAATTACAATATGTTTATTACCCTTTATTGCAACCCATCCTAAATTTTTTGGAAGATTTGGTACACTTTGTTAGGTAAGATGACGTTCTTTTTTCTTGTTCATTGCTTCAGATTTCTGCTGATAGGCTGTTGTTCTCTTTCAGTCCCAGTTGGGCCCAGGGATTCTGCAGGGTGCCTCCACTGGCCTAGATCTTCAGAAGAGTTTTTTCCACTTTATGATCAGTGTTGTAGTTGTTCAGCAAGCATAATGAGCCATTATTAACCATCACAGACCCTAGCCACTTAGTGAGTCCACTTTGCTTCTGCTGCTTTTTTCTTTCTTTTCTGAGCCTGGCCTCTTTCCTGTCCTCTATCCTACTCCTGCCTTCCATCCATTTCTTCTCCCAGTGCCATCTCCTAGCACAGATGCTTTCTTTTGTTTAGCAATAACAATAACAATTCGTTATTGTTCTTAGCACAATGCTTAACATTAAAAAGTGCTCACTAAATATATAGATAGGTTTTTTAAAGATAAATGAATACATCTAAAAATTACTTTAGCCAATTTTCATTAAAATAAGAAAAGGGACTCTTCAAAGTAATAGGTGCCAGGAAATCTAGGCTAAGTCTGGCTACTACAAATTAATCCCAAGTTTGTATGTTTCTCGAAAGTTTCAGAAAGGGAAATACAATGAGTTGTACATCACCTATTATCTGGTAGAGGAAAGTATGCCAGTGTACCAGGAGAAACAGTATTTTTTTTCTTAGTACATATTTCTGTATTAATGGTCATTCAAGGAACAAAATATTGACAGTCTCTTCATAGTAATTTTATAATAAGCTGCAGAAATTTTTTCTCAGTTAAAAAATATAATGAGCATCTAATATGTGCAAGGCACTGTGCCAGGAGCTGATCATACAACAGAGAATAGGAAATATATGGTTTCTACCATCAAAGAGAAATCTTTTTATATCCCACGGAGTGAGTTAATAGTAACAATAACATTCATTGAGCTCTTAGCTCTGCCAGGTCCCCATCCAAGTGTATACAGGCATTAGCATGTTAATTCCTATACATCTTATTGGTACTGTTAATTATTCTGCTTTTTACACTTAAAGAAATTGAGGCGAGGGGAAGTTAAATAATTTTTCCAAGGTTACATGGCTTGTAAGTGGTAAGAGATTTGAACCCAAGTAAGGCTGACTGGCTCTTGGGTACAGGCTTTTAACAACTATTCTATGTTTCTTTTCTACGGGTATAAGAAAATGAAGAGGAGTAAGTTTATGGGGGTTGGAGGTGGGCAAAGGTCATTGGTTTGCAATATGTTAAATTTGAGTTGCCTAAACACATCAAGAATGGAGGTATGCAGTGGGCCATGGGGCATACAGATCTGCAGTTGGGCAGAGAGATCTGGGCCAATCAACATTTAGGTGATTTTTTTAGGCGTCAACAGTACATGGCTGGAATATGAAACCATAGGGAGAAAGCCTATGAAAGGTATGAGATGAATACATTTTTAAAATCTACCTTCAGAAAATCCAAGAATATATATTAAATTATAATTCAGTAAAAATACCAGTACAGAGAGTTCACATAATGTAAATAAAGATATGTAGCCCTTTGGCAGTTGAATGTATATGCACATGTTAGGTCCTGGGGTTGAGCTCAGCTAGTAAGGGGGAATGGGTAGCAAGCATTTGTCTCATTTGGTAATGGCCAACCATGTGTTGGGGGCACATTGCCTCAGATATTCATAACTCTTTTCAGGAAGGTGCTGTCATCCTCATTTTATAGCTGAGGAAACTGAAGCCCAGAAGATTAAGTAATTTGTCAGGTGTCAAGGTTGTACAATAGTAAGTGGCAAAGCTTGGGTTTTATCTTAGTCAGTTTGGGCTGCTATGACAAACTACCATAGATTGAGGGGCTTATAAACAACAGAAGTTTATATCTCACAGTTCTGGAGGCTGGGAAGTCCAAGATCAAGGCAGATTCAATGCCTACTAAGGGCCCACCTTCTGGTCATCTTCTCAACCTTGCATGACAGAAGGGGTGAGGGAGCTCCCTGGGGCACTAGTGCCTCATGACCCAATCACCTACCAAAGGCCTCACCTCCAAATATTATCACATTGGGCATTAAGATTTAACCTATAGATTTGGAGGGGAACGCACATTCAGTCTCTATCAGCTTTAGAGCCAGGGCTTTTGACTGCCCTTTGCTTCTACCCCTCCTGCACAGTTGGGCCACCAGAACAGTAGTAGATGTGAAAGCTTTTGCTATGTAAACAGGTTTGCTCCACTCACAAACATGCCACACTGGACATACAGCTGAGGCCCAAGGTTGCCTTTGATACTGCAGAGAAGAAATAACCCAGTGGGAAAAGCATTCCATCACTCCCATAAAAGCTCCCAGAACAGCTTTGGGAAGGGAAGGTTCACTTTGTAGCCAGACAGGAACCCAGATGCATGCTACACAGTGAGACACTAAGTGCCCTGCTAGCTCCTTCACCCTTGGACTACTGTCACCCCACCCGGGCAGCAAGCGTCGCTTCCTAGGTAGGCTGCTCTGCCTCCCACCCTCTCTGACTGTGCAGTGACATGGATGGGAGCCACTGATCTGCTTCTCATGAAATCCAATTATTCAGGCAGAAAAGATGACTTCCTGGCAGAGCCCACAGGAAGCATCCCCCAAGCCCCAGGAAACAAAACAAATACAGCTCTTCCTATCATTTTGACATCCTCTTTCTGCCCACCCTTCCCCAACAAGACAGACAGCAGAAATGTGGACTCAGCACTTTTACTTTTAACTCTTTCTTGCCATTAATGTTCATGAATGATTCTTCTTAGGGCCAAAGGCTTCTGTCTTTCTCCCTTCCCTCTGTTGTCTTTCTGTGTTTTTGTTTTTTTTTTTAAATTAAATTTTGGGATACATGTGCAGAACGTGCAGGTTTGTTACATAGGTATACACATGCCATAATGGTTTGCTGCACCCATCAACCCGTCTTCTACATTAGGTATTTCTCCTAATGCTATCCCTCCCCTAGCCCCCTACCCCTCAATAGACTCCAGTATGTGATGCTCCCCTTCCTGTGTCCATGTGTTCTCATTGTTCAACTCCCACTTTAGGTACATTCCTAACAGCCATCTTCTCCCCAGTACTCTTACTGCTTCACATCTTGAAGAACTTATCTTATGGATTCCACAACTCCAAGGTGTTTATAACCGCATTGTTACTTTAGGGATGTCTAAATGTTGTAGGATACTGTCACTGTCGTACACACACACTTATTTTGATGGGTTTGGTCGTTATTATCCAAGGCTTGAGTTAATACCACAGAGGAGCTCTGGAACTGAGATGGCCCCAGCAAGGGAGCAGAATCTTGGGTGAAGTGGCTCTTTTTAGCCAAGGACCATTACTGGGGAGGGACTCAGCTATGAGCCATTCACAGCCAACACTCTTGGCATCTAGAAGACTGATTACTTCAGTCCCGGAGCAGTGCTCTGGGTAGGACTGCAGCATCCTCTGCAACATCTTTCTACCTGGTTCACCCACACTTACCTTCCTACCTGGTTCACCCACACATACCTTCCTATCTGGTTCACCCACCCACACATACCTTCCTACCTGGTTCACCCACACATACCCTGATCTTTTCAGGATCTTCAGCTGTTTCTTGCAGAAATCACCTTGACAATATTCAGCTTATTCAACTGAAAATATCTCCTCAGTGTTCTTTTTCTCTACACTGCATTATGAAATGGAAGTCTTTCTAATGAACAAGAAACAAGCCAACAAAATAATGGGGAAGATCTGGTTTTTGTTTTCTCCTTTATGTTACCATTGTCACCATCCTAATTTTGGCCTTAATTATATCTATTTGGATTTATGAACGGCTTCTTTTTTTTTTCTTTTTACAGTTTTATGGAGGTATAATTGACCTTAAACTTTACATATTTAAAATGTACAACTTGATGAGTTTGGACATATGTATACACCTATGAAACCACTAAGGTAGTGAACATTTCTATTACCACCACTCCTAAATTTTACCATGCCCCTTTGTAGCCTTTGTAATCCTTCCTTCTGTCCCTCCCAGCTCTATTCTCCCCAGGCAACTACTGACCGACTTGCTTTCTCTTGCTGGTTAGTTTGTATTTTCTTTTCTTTTTTTCTTTTTCTTTCTTTCCTTTTTTTTTTGACAGAGTCTCACTCTGTCACCCAGGATGGAGTGCAGTGGTGCGATCTTGGCTCACTGCATCCTCTGCCTGCCGGGTTCAAGCAATTCTCCTGCCTCAGCCTCCCAGGTAGCTGGGACCACAGACATGCACCACCATGCCCGGCTAATTTTTTGTATTTTTAGTAGAGACGGGATTTCACCATGCTGGCCAGGCTGGTCTCAAACTCCTGACCTCAAGATCCACCTGCCTCAGCTTCCCAAAGTTCTGGGATTACAGACGTGAGCTATTATGCCCGGCGTAGTTTGTATTTTCTAGAATTTTATATAAATGGAATCATACAGTAAGCACTCTTTTTTCGGGGGGACAGTCTGACTTCTTTTACTTACCAAAGATTTTTTTTGACTCATGTTGCTGTACATATAGTTTCTTTTTATTGTTAAATCATTTTCCGTTGTGATTTATATATCACAGATTGCTTTTCCATTGACCTAGTTGGTGGACATTTCAATTGTTTTCATTTTTAACCACTACAAATAAAAGTGCTATGCACATTTGAGTACAAGTCATTATGTGGACATCCCCTTTAATTTATCTTAGGTACTTAGGAATAGAATGGCCAGATCACATGGTAGGTCTGTATTTAAATTTATAAGAAACTGCCAAACTGTTTTCCAAAGTGATAGTGCCATTTTACAGTTTCACCAGATGTTGATGAGAGTTACATTTGCTCTACTTCTTCACCAACATTTGGTATCGTGGGTCTCAAATTTTAGGCAGTCTAGTGACTGTGTATTGGTATCTTATTGTGGCTTAATTTGCATTTTCCTAGCTCAAGTTTACTAAAATTTTTCTCCTATGTTTTCTTCTAAAAGTTTTATGTTTTAGCTCTTACATTTATGTCTGTGCCCCATTTTGAGTTAATTTTGGTTTATGGTGTTAGGAAAGGGTTTAATTTTTTAAATATGTGGATACCTGTTGCTCTAGAACTATTCATTGAAAAGACTTCCCTTTACCTGTTAAACCTTTTTCAAAAGTCAATTGACTATATATGTGTGGATCTCTTTCTAGATTCTGTTCTGCTGCATTGATCTGTATGCCTCTCTTTATGCTGAGACCACACTTCATTGATTCTGTAGCTTCAAAATAAGTCTTAAAATCAGGTAGTATATAAATCCTTCAACTTTTTAATCTTTCTCAAAAGTGTTGGCTGTTCAAGGTCTGTAATATTTTCCCATTAGTTTTAGAATTAGCTCATTGCACTGACCACAACCTCTAGTTCAATGTGGAAGAAAAACCAGTGTGAATGAGAAGAGATCCTAATCTCAGGGAATAAATTTATTGTCTTTTACCATTAAGAATAGTATTAGCTATATGTTTTTCATATATCCCCATCATCACCATGAGGAAGTTTCCTTCTATTCTTGCTTTGCCAACAGTTTTTTTTTTTTTTTTTTCATGCATGGATTTGAATTTTGTCAAATGACTTTTTTTTCATCTACTGGTATAATCTAACAGTTTGTCTACTTTATTCTGCAGATATCACCTTAGCAATATAAGGAATTATGTCAAGCGGAAATATCACCAACTTTCTTTTGCCCAAAAATGCATAATAAAATGGAGGTCTTTATAATGTTAAAGCAACAGTGGAGAAGACCTGGGTTCCATTTTCTCCTTTAGTTACCATTGTCACCATCCTACTTTTGGCCTTAATTACTTCTAAGTTTGATGAGTTGACTGGCTTCTTAACTGTTCTTCCCATCCAGTCTCCCTTCCTGTCATGAATTGAGAAAAACCTCCCTGAAGAACACTCCTGGCCATATTGTTTTTTTCCTCTTAACAAAAATAATCCCTGGCTTCTCATTACCCACAGAATAATCTGCTCAGCAGGGATGCCAGTGTCTCCCACAGTCCAGTGTCAGGGACACAGTCATCTTTGTCTAGGGATATCCCATTCCTACCTTCCTTCTTGATACAGTGGAAATATGGTCACTTCTCCTATGTTTTTATAACTTAGGACACTTTATATTTCATATTTCCCACAAGATTGGAAGTACCCAAGGATACTAGCCATGTTGTACCCATTTTTATATAAACATAGTTTCCTTCCCGGTATAGTGCCTTATATGTGGCAGGCATTTTACTTGTGTTTGCAGAAGGAATAGATACACATAGCCTATATAATTTCCATATATATATACACCAAATAAGAGAATATGTCTCTGGTGCAAATGAAGAATATTTTCCTCACCTCCTCTTTTATAAGTACCCTTTAATTACATGATAGCTGCTGAGTCGCAACTTTTTTTTTGTCATTGGTCTTTGAAAAACTTAGTGTCTTGGATCAGACATATTTATTTTTTATTTATTAATTTTTTTTTTTAAGAGACGGAGTCTCGCTCTGTCGCCCAGGCTGGAGTGCAGTGGCGCGATCTCAGCTCACTGCAAGCTCTGCCTCCCGGGTTCACGCTGTTCTCCTGCCCCAGCCTTCCGAGTAGCTGGGACTACAGGCGCCCACCACCAGGCCCAGCAAATTTTTTTTGTATTTTTAGTAGAGGCGGGGTTTCACTGTGTTAGCCAGGATGATCTCCTGACCTCGTGATCCACCTGCCTCGGCCTCCCAAAAAGACATTTTTATTTTTAAGGATACAACGTATTGTAGAAATGCGATAGAACGCATATGTGGAATTTTATAACTTTGAAGCAGCTTTTCGGTTTGTGAGTACTCATCATTACTGACAGCTTACTTTTCTGACCATTACCAGAGGAATCCAATTAATGATTCTTTGGAGAAAAAAATAAGAAAGGAATCCAAACTAATACACACAAAAATTCCCTTCTTTGATACTGATTGAACCTAATAGCTCTTGTTTTGAATTTCATAATTCTAGAAGAGTTAAACATGAAAATGTATCTCTAAACAATACAGCCTCTGTTTTCCACCAAAAGGCAGTGATTGTGTTGAGCATTTTAACTGGTTATCAGACCTCAGGCTGCCGGTTTGAAGAGTGAACTTTGGCAATAGAAACTTGGCTCTCAATCCTGTTTTGCGACTGGCTAGAATGTGAATAAACTTCTTATTGAAAGACATATCTTCTCAAAGAAGGAGAGGAATAAAGCCCTCAACCTAATAACCTTCCTCCTTTCTGACAGCCCCCAGCCTCCACATACCTTTTTAGAAAGCATCTTCAGAGAGAGAGGGTTTTAGATATCCAAAACCTCAGAGAACTAGACAGTTCTTGCTCACTAGTAATCCTCATCTTGGGAGATTTATTCTTTGCTAAGTCCCTGCACCAGGAGTGTGGTTTTCTTTCTGACTTCTCCCTCCATAAGGAATTGCACAAATACCACAAACCTTTTGTGCTTTTTGTTACTCAACTCTTTCTTTTTTGCTTTTATTAGCGTCCATCTCTGTTTCTGGCAGGATGATGGCTTTAACATGCTGCACATGGTGTCCAGGTGGGCCCTTCTCTCCAGCTCGTGACATGCTTGTGGCTTTCTTTCAGAGTGGCACTTTGGGGCAGCATCCTGTTAATCCGAGACAAGTTTACCTCTTTCTGTGTCCCTCTGTGCCCTTCTTTCATCCCAGAGCCCACCATCTTAACCAAAGTCTTTGAGTTTTCAAGAAGGTGATAAAAATCTGTATAAACCTTTGCATTCCATAGAATTGTTGACATTCTCTAAATGGAGCAGAAACATTTGAGACATGTTGGAGGCCTTGCCTGGCACTGATCATTTCAAACAGTGACCTTTTCTCCTTACACAGTGTCTTCTCTTCTGGAAAAGCCTACCTGTATTTCCCGTCCTGAGTCCCCCACTCCACCCCACCCCACCCCCATTATGCATTAGCTGCCCCACATTAGTGTTTTCTTAACAATTTTCTACTTGTTGCCATGTCAGCACCTATGTATTGTATGACGATTTTCTGATTGATTTTTTTTTTTTTTTTTTTGGTAATTAGGTGGGGTCCTAAAGAACAGGAAGGGATTCATTCATACCCTTACTTTATCTCAGGTGTCTTATCTGAGTAAGTGCTTAATTCATGTTTGTAAATGGGCTGGTCCATGCCATTTAGAACTTTTGTTTTTTGTTTTTTGTTTTTATACAGAGTCTCTCTCTGTCACTCAGGCTGGAGTCCAGTGGCGTGATCTCAGCTCACTGCAACCTGCGCTTCCTGGGTTCAAGCAATTTTCCTGCCTCAGCCTCCCGAGTAGCTGGGATTATAGGCGCCCGCCACCATGCCCGGCTAATTTTTGTATTTTTGGTAGAGATGAGGTTTCACAATGTTGGCCAGGCTGGTCTCGAACTCCTGACCTCAAGTGATCTGCCTGCCTTGGCTTCCCAAAGTGCTGGGATTGTAGGCATAAGCCACTACGCCTGGCCTTCATTTAGAACTATTTTAACCACTGTCCTCACCTTGTGTGCTAGATGAAGAATGCGTTCCAGCAGCCACAGCAGCAAAACTGATCTGAAAAACAATTCTATCAAAATTTGTACAGTGTTCTCATCCCAATTCTGGCAGATATTAAGTGTTGTAGAGCTTGCTTACAAGAAACAGATTAAACTTAAAGAGAAAGCTGCTTCCACCCTGGCTCTTTAGTTTATTTGAATTTTTATTTGTTTTTTTAGACTGGCTTGTGGAATGTTTATGTTGATGGAATGAAGACGAACTTTCTTAATATTCCTCAGCATGCTCCTGGTTTTCAGATTTAAAAGCTCTTGCTATTAGGGGAAGATCTGCTTTTCAGACTTAGTAACTGATAAGCTTACATAACTATATACATTATGAAAACATTTTATCTCTTAGAAGGAATATACTTTTATTCAGGGGATCCAGTTTTGGGTTTGTGTGTGTTTGTGGAGCTGGGGGTAGGTTAAGTGTGATTTAGCCAATTTTTAAAATATGTAATAGAGAGTAGGAAGGGGTCAGCTTCTCACCTATGGCTCATGTAGAAAATGACCTTGTTGGCCTCAGTTAGTTAACATTTTTATCATCTAGTACACAGGACAGTTTTAGAGTCTGTGTCCTCCTTACTTTAAATGCACACTCACCCCCCTTCCCACTCTGCACCTCACTATTGTGCTTTCTGTAGCCCTAGTGAACCAAAAATCATGAAATAGAATGGATGAATAAGACCCCTACCAGGACTCTAGCTCATGCCTGTAATCCCAGCATTTGGGGAGGCCAAGACAGGAGGATTGCTTGAAGCCAGGAGCTTTTGAGACTAGCCTGGGCAACAAAGTGAGACCCCCATTTCTAAATTTAAAAAAAAAATTTTTTTTTAATTAGCTACATATGGTGGTGTGCACCTACAGTCTTAGCTACTGGGGAGGCTGAGGTGGGAGGCTCGCTTGTGCCCAGGAGTTTGAGGCTGCAGCAAGCTATGATCGTGCACTGCACTACAGCTGAGGCAATAGAGTGAGACCTGTCTCTTAAAAAGAAAGAAGGAAGAAAGGAAGAGAAGAAAGAAAAATCCACACCAATAAGCCTTCCTTATGATTTCTGGATGAGAATCAGATGCATCCTGCCTTTGACACACCAAATAGAAGTTAGTCCCAGAATGATCAGCTTAGTGGGCCTCAGACATAGTTTGTGTTTCATGGTACTGGGGATAAAAAAATCTTGATTAAGCCCTTACAAAGAGCCCTGAATAGAGGTATTGAGTAAACCTAAATTAATAGGGAAGAAGGGAAAAGGAGGTACAGGTGCTAATGCTTTTTATTTTTTTATTTTTTATTTATAAATAGAGACAGGGTCTTGCTATGTTGCCCAGGCTGGTTTCGAACTCCTGGCCCCAAGCAATCCTCCTGCCTCAGCCCTGCGAAGTGCTGGGATTATAGGCATGAGCCACCACACCAGGCCAGGTGCTAATACTTTTAAAAACACTTTGCACGTATCATTTCATTTAATCTTTAAAACAACTTTGAAAGCAGGTATTGTTCCCATTTTACTGCAGAAAAACTTAGACATCAAGAGAATAAGTAATTTGCCTGAAGTCACACAAATAGTAAGTGGCAGAGGATGGCTTCCAACTCAGATCTCTGACCCTAGAGCTTGTACTGTTTTCATTATACCAGATTGTCCACTGGCTTATTGTTAAGTGGCTGCTGATAGTGTGATAAGACCATACTGGAAAGTGGGGAGAAAAGACAGGGGTTGGGAGACAGAAGGTGAACCGTATGTAGAGAATCTGACATGGTACATCATCTCATTAAGTTTCTATTTTATTTTTTTCATCTTCTCAGAACGAAAAGCCTTTTCACTTTTTTTTTTTTTTTTTTTTTTTTTTTTTTGGAGACGGAGTCTCACTGTGTCTCCCAGGCTGGAGTGCAGTGGCGCGATCTCGGCTCACTGCAAGCTCCGCCCCCCGGGTTCACGCCATTCTCCCGCCTCAGCCTCCCAAGTAGCTGGGACTACAGGCGCCCGCTACCGCGCCCGGCTAGTTTTTTTTTGTATTTTTAGTAGAGACGGGGTTTCACCATGTTAGCCAGGATAGTCTCGATCTCCTGACCTTGTGATCCACCCGCCTCGGCCTCCCAAAGTGCTGGGATTACAGGCTTGAGCCACCGCGCCCGGCCGCCTTTTCACTTTTTAAAGTCTCTGCCTTATTCTCTTTTGCACAGGTCTTCATTTAAGTTTCTTGATTGATTTTTTTTTTTTCTTTTTTTTTTTGGTGACAGGATCTCACTCTGTCACCCAGGCTGGAGTGTAGTAGTGTAATCTTGGCTTACTGCAACCTCCGCCTCCCAGGCTCAAGCGATCCTCCCACCTTAGCCTCCCAAGTAGCTGGGACTACAGGCATGCACCATCACACTTGGCTAATTTTTAAAGTTTTTTCTGTACAGACAAGGTTTCACTTTATTGCCCCGTCTGGTCCCAAACTCCTAGTCTCAAATGATCCTCCTGCCTCAGCCTCCCAAAGCTCTGGCATTACAAACATGAGCCACCTCACCCACTGCCCATGGTTCCATCATCTAGAAGGGTATAAAGTATAAGGTTAAAGGAAACCATTCCTTCTAGACTTTCATCCTTGCTGCCATCTCAGTATTTTAAAATAGAACATGGAACTGGTTCTTATCAGCACTTCTAGCAATGACGCTGTTGTTAACAGTGGAAATGCATTTGGAGACCTTATCATTGGCTTATTTCTGAGCTAAATTTTCACTGACAGTCTTCCCAATATATGAGAATAAATTATATATTTTTCACCGTCAATCATTTTTTGTTGTTATTTAAGACATTTCACTAAAATACATGAGAATAAATTATATATTTTTCACCGTCAATCTTTCTTTGTTGTTCTTGTTATTTCAGACATTTCACTAATTCTCTTTGCTATACTACAGACATCGTCTTGGTAGCAGAGGCACTCACCTACATCCATACGTCAGTCTCAATGTTTCTTCTATAAAGCTTTGCAGAGATACTTTTTTCTGTTTTGTTTTGCTCAACAAACTGTGATTTGAAAGTAGCTCCATAGGAAACTTTTTTTCTTCTGCCTAGGAGAAAAAGGTGGTAGTTTTATATAACTCTATTAGGAAGATGTCTTAAGGGGTCAGAACATTAAGATCACAGAAAAGTTAACATTTTAGCGTTTTGTTTATGTGCTTCCTTTTCATGAAAAACTTTTCTTGCCCTGGCAGTTTCTAATTTTCTTTTATTCTTTTCCCTATTTAGATGGAATTTTCCCCCTTCTTTCTCATTAAAAAGAAAAGAAGCAGCGTGCGAGTAGAGGCAATTTGAAGCAATGGAAAGATAGTTGGTTACAGAAGTTTGGTTTGAATTACAGCTTTGCTGCTTCCTAGTTTGTGGGACCATTAACAAGTTACTTATCCTTTTGGAACCTTGGTTTTTTAAATCTGTAAAATTAGTATAGAACTGCCTTCCAGGTTGTTTTAAATAATAAGTGAGGAGATGTATGCGAAGTGTCCACAATTGTCAGTACACTTCCTCCTTCCCCTTTCCTTTTTTTAATTAAGCTTTTTAAAAATTATTTGCTTTTGAAGGCTTTGAATTTATTTTTAATTTTTAAAATTAACAAATAAAAAGCCGGGTGCAGTGGCTCGTGCCTGTAATCCCAGCACTTTGGGAGGCCGAGGTGGGTGGATCACTTGAGGTCAGGAGTTTGAGACCAACCTGGCCAACATGGCAAAACCCCGTCTCTACTAAAAATACAAAAAATTAGCCGGGTGTGGTGGTGCACACCTGTAGTCCCAGCTACTCTGGCGGCTGAGGCAGGAGAATCACTTGAAACTCGGAGGCCAAGGTTGCCATGAGCCAGGATCGTGTCACTGTACTCCAGCCTGGGTGATAGAGTGAGACTCTGTCTCAAGAAAAATAAAAATAAAAATTGCGTATATTTCTGGTGTACAACATGACATTTTGATATAGTTATGCATTGAGGAATGGCTAAATCAAGCTAATACATGCATTATCTCACACACTTATCATTTTTTTGTGGTCCTTCTTAAATACTTAATTTAGTTAGACTTACCTCCTAATGCCAGTTCTTTGTAAGGGGCAGTATAAATACCTACTTGACTGAGTAAGTGAAAATGTAACTTTAAGAGAAACTCTACTGTGACATTTGATAAGGCCAACTGATAGAATGGGAGATAATTCACAGTGTTGGTTTTCTTCATAAGCAATCTGTTCTTCAGGTACTGTTTTGACTAATACGATGTTCTTCTCTGTTTGTCTGTTATTGGTGTATAGGAATGCTTGTGATTTTTGCACATTGATTTTGTATCCTGAGACTTTGCTGAAGTTGCTTATCAGCTTAAGGAGATTTTGGGCTGAGACGATTGGGTTTTCTAAATATACAATCTTAAGTTTCTCTTTATTGTTTTTGCAAAAAAACACAAAGCTTTTGAAGAAGGGCCTTAAACTGAGTTGTATTTGATTTGAAATAATGAGCTGCTTATGGACATTTGAGTTTGGGATAGGAAAAAAACTTTTAAAATAGAATATGAGCAAATTCTTTTCTCTTAATGACTGTTATTTTGCCTGGACCCATTTACTGAAAATTATTTGAGGATATACAGTTCTGATTATAAATCACTGCCCTAAAAGTACTCTGTGTTCTCAAAAGGCCCCGTCCAAAAGTGAACACGTGCTTCAGTTTGTTATGACTGAGCCACCGATTGTGCAACACACTTTTGATAAGTCACTGATGTCTGTTGGCCCTGTTTGCGTGACATAAGAGTGATTAATACTCTTAGGCAACCTAGGTTTGTGAGAAATGGGAACCACTGAAAATGCCACAATATTTTACAAACATGTAATATGCTTTATACATTTTGATAATAATGTTTATTATAGACTAGGAGATTAACCGGAAATCTCTTGAATACCAGGAATCATCAATGGTGAAATTCTTTATAAAATGTGTTATTCAATCAATTTAGCGAATATTTATTGAGTGCCTACTCTAAACTTTGGGGAAAGAGCAGTGAACAAAAGCGTCAAATACCTCTCCCCTCATAAGGTTATATTCCAGAAGGGGGAAGATAGACAATGAATGGATGAATAAGTAAGATATATAGTGTGCCAGATGGTGATAAATGCTATGGAGAAAAATGAAACACAGGGAAGGGATAGAGGGTTCCTGTGGGCCCGAGTGTTGGTGTATTTTTAGGTATATGATGAGTAAAGGCCTCACTGAGAAGATGAGTCTGAGCTGAGATGTTAAGGAGATAAGGAGGCAAGCCTTTGGGATGTCGTGGGGAGAGGCATTCCAGGCCAGGAGAACAGCAGGTGCAGAGTCTCTGAGGTTAGAGCATGCCCGACATGTTGGTGAGTAGGAAATGAGAGTGGAGAGGATGAGGCCAGGGTAAATGGTGTGTTGGGACAGCTTAGGAGACCAATCTTGGCTTTTACTCTGGATAGTAGGAGTCTTGAGGAGAGGAGTGACATGATATTTTGATATTTTGTTTGGAAAGGTCACTTTGACTTTTGGGTCTAAAATGGACTGCAGGGAGCAAGGACTGAAGAAGGAATGCTTTCCTGCTTTGCTAAATACAATGATAGTGCAGTCAACTGTATCTTTGTAGAATAGATTAGCAAATTTAAAAAGTTGCAGCACCTTGTGATGATCAGTCTGAAACTCGGTTTTCAGTATGCATGGGTTTATTCAGCAAGTTTTTATTGATCATATACTATTTATTAGGCATTTTGTTAGCCTCTGGAGACGCTCGCAGGTATGGGATATAGAGAAGATGTGAGGGTTGAAGTGAGTTGAAATGACTGACTGCTGGTGTTCTCTGGAAGGTGTTTGATTTTTTTTCCTCACTAAATTTTACCAGTTTTTAGCCAGGTGTCATAGCTCATGCCTGTAATCCCAGCAGTTCGGGAGGCTGAGGGAGGATCACTTGAGCCCAGGAGTTTGACCAGCCTGGGCAACATAGGGAGAGCCCATCTCCACAAAAATAAATAAATAAATAAATTAGCCAGGTATGGTGATGTGCACCTGTGGTCCCAG
Source organism: Papio anubis (assembly GCF_008728515.1). Taxonomy (NCBI): domain Eukaryota; kingdom Metazoa; phylum Chordata; class Mammalia; order Primates; family Cercopithecidae; genus Papio; species Papio anubis. The sequence goes on from NC_044984.1 coordinate 58,352,432, forward strand.
CTACTCCAGAGGCTGAGGGAGGAGGATCACTTGAGCCTGTGAGGTTGAAGCTGCAGTGAGCCATGATCATGCCACTGCACTCCAGCATGGGTGACAGTAAGACCCTGTCTCAAAACAAAATTTTCTTACTGGTTTTTAAAATTCAGATTTTCAGGTTTACCATTTCTGAAAGTGAAGTACAGAAAAACTAAAATAAAATTGAAGGTCTGTGTTTGTTAGGTTTAGTCCATCAAGATTCCACAATATATTTGTGGATTAAAAGAGCTTATATTTTTAGGTTGCAGGTTGTACATCATTCATGAACAGCAGTGGCACAGCTATATGAATTTAACAAGCATTTGCAGAATTATTGTTATGTGTCAACCGCTGTGTCTGATATGGAAGATACACAGATGATTAAGATGTGTTTTCTGTCTTTGTGGAGCTCAGAGTTTAGGAGAGGAGATACATGCACATTAATTTCAACCCACAGTGACTTCAGTACATGTCCTCGTAGAGATCCAAATGAAGGTTAATGGGAGAGTCAGAGAGAGGCCTTATTCAAATTGGGAAGATTTTAGATGACCAGGATATCTATTCCAGTGTGACATTTGTAGATCTTCATGGACTAAAACATTAGGTCATTTTTCACAATCTAAAAGTGTCATATATATATGTATATATATTTTTTATATATTTTTTTATTTTTATATATATATATACACACACACACACACACACACATATATATATATATATATTTTGTTTTTTTTTTTTTGAGACAGGGTCTAGGTCTGTCACCCAGGCTGGAGTGCATTGGCCCAATCCCGAGTAGTTGGGACTACAGACATGCACCACCATGCCTGACTAATTTTGTACTTTTCACAGAAAAGTACAAGATTACTGGCTGGTCTTTAACTTCTGGGATCAGGCTGGTCTGAAACTTCTGGGCTCAAGCGCTCCGCCTGCCTCAGCCTTCCAAAGTGCTGGGAATACAGGCATGAACCCCTGCACCCAGCCTAAGTGTCATTAAAAATTTGATCTGTTATATAGGCACTAGGTAGAATGTCTGTCAGATGCGTATTTTTAAAGCTGCAAATGCATAAATTGTGCAAGGAGGCACCAAGGCTGTAAAAAAACAACTTGTGTAAACGCTTTTAAAAGGAAAACAAAAAAGTAGTTCAAGATGATTGGGTGCTGGATAGCAGAGAAGCATTGCAATAGACATACTTAAAGAGTAACAAGAAAAAGTTTTAAATATTATCTCCTAATACAACAAAAATGCAAGGAACTCCTATCATCTGGCATCAGGTTTTGAGCAGCCTCCTGTTATTGATAGGATATATTTGTTTGTTGATGATCAGTAAACAAGGCATTTTTTTTTTTTTTTTTTTTGCGGCAGCTTTATTGAGATATAATCTCAATGAGGCATACGCTTCACTATTTCCAGTGTACAATTCCATGGTTTTTAGTATAGTCAGAGCTGTGCAACAATCATCACAATCAATTTTAGAATATTTTCATCATCCCCAAAAGAAACAACACGTCCATTAAACATCACTGTCCATTCTGCCCTTAGCAACTACTAATCTACTTTTTGTCTTTATAGATTTGCCTGTTCCGAACACTTCATATCAATGGAATCATGTATTTGTCCTTTTATGTCTGCCCTCATTCATTTAGCATAATGTTTTGAAGGTTCATCCATGTTGTAGCATGCACCAGTACTTCATTCCTTTTGATTTCCAAATAATATTCTGTGGTGTGGATACACACATTTCATTTATCCATGCATCAGTTGATGAGCATTTGAGTCATTTTTACTTTTTGGTTATATGAATAACACTGCTGTGAACATTTGAAGGCACAGTACTTTTCCGGGTCACATTATCATGGAGGATAGTGAATCACAGGCCAGGGTCCTCACCATCGCCCTAACTGGTCCAGGTGAAGAGCTGGACATCAGCAGGTCAGCGCCAGTGAGCTTCCTGGGCTTCTGCCTCCTTGGCACCCTTACATTTGTAGGTCACCTGCTCAGGTTTAGGCTTCTAGTAGGAGACCACCACAAACAGGAACAAATGCCTGTGGCTGGGCCAGCGAGCCCATAACTATGATGGGACATCCACAAGTATCTGGCCCTGGAGAGAAGATGGAAAGAAGGAGCCAGAGTCAGGCATAGCGCAGTCTGGCCAGACCTCTGTTGACCTCAGCTTTCCTGTCTAAGATACTCTAGGATACTCTGTGTCTGTGGCAACTTCTAGAGAAACAGAGTTCCTATAAAACGCTGCTCATCCCTGCCCTTACCCCATCCCGAATTTCATATTGAAAAAGAAAAACCATATGGGAACTGAGAGAGAGCATATGGGTGTGAGGTGAAACATACGGGCCGATAGAGGCAGGGCTATGGTACACGTCTGCTTGTCTTGGTTACTTGTCTGTTGCTTTTTAATGTGTTCCTTTTTTCTCTCAGTAATTTTGTTCTTGGAAGATTTGCTTTTCCCTTCCCTTGTGCATGATTTAATCTCGAATGAGACGAGTGATGTAAAAAAATCTCCAGAAATGGTTTCTTGCTCAGACCTGCATCTCCATTCTGCATGTCTCCGTGGGGTGCTGAGTCTGGGACCACGAGGACAAAGTGCATAGTGCACTGCATGGTGCCACCTGAGGCATGGCAGCCCCAGGGAAGGATGCAGAGTGGTCTTGAGTACCTATTTGAAGTCTCTGAAACTAGCTTCTTTTCTGGCGCCAAAGATATACCGGGATGGGTATATCCCCTTAGGATGAGGGGACTGAGTTTTTCCAAAATTGTTACTGACATGGCTGAGAACATGCTTGGTAGGGAGTAAGGTGAGTGACAGCTTGAAGAAAACACCTTGCACCCAGTAGTATTCTTATGGCCCTTGCATTCCTTCTCAGAAACCTTGCAGAGCCCCAGAAAGTTCTCCTGGCCCCATCCTCAGAGTGCCACCCTCCGTGCAGTGTGCTCAGCTGTCTTGCAGGGTTGCTTCGGTTTGCTACCCGTCCCTCCCTTCTCACTCCCCAGAAGATGGAGGAATTAGGGCCCTCCTTACCAAAAGGCCGCATCCCACACTTGCTACTAATTACAAAATTGTCTACTAGGTGTTGCAGGCTGGTTTTCATAGTGGCCATTAACTATGATTGATTGTCCTTGTTCAACGACGGCTTTATGAGCAACTTCACTGAATGTTTAATAAGGTGAAGTAGAGCACAGAGGATATCATTTTTAAAATACTGTGTGTGGACTTTGAAGATTAGCATTTAATTTGGTACTTAGGTAATTAGGTTTGCAAATAGGAGGCCGGTTGACCAAATTGTGTTACTTCAGGCAAACTGTATCTTAAGTTGTTTACCTGCTTTCTGTAAGTGTTACTTTTAAAAAACAAAATCCCAACAATGAATTGAAATTGAATCCTAAAAATCATACACCACACCTTACTATAATATAGCCTTATCAACCGAAGGCTGATTTTTAGTAATTTCTTATATTTAAACTCTAATTTTCCCTCAGTGTTCTTCTTCTGTCTTTGTCTGATTAATGGTGTATCTATTCATAAAGTCCCATTTATGTAAAGCATTTATTGAAGCTGGGTAATTGCTGTCTTTTATGTAAGTAGAATGTCTCGCCCCGGGAAGGTAATCAAATAAATGCATTGTACTTTAGATTGAACATCTTTCAGTTCACCAATTACAGGATGGCGTGTTTTTTCATTACCAGAAGATGAGGATTACTTTGTCACCTTAGTCAAAACGTGACCCTAGCAAGACCCAAAATTTAATGTGGGGCAATCTGTTTAACTTCCTCTGTGCCAGAAAGCCAGACACCGTCTACCCTAATTGTCTGACTGATTTAAAATTTTTTAAAAAGTTACTGAATTTTTCCAGAGAAACACATTTCTGAAATTATTCTGAGAAAATAAGTTCTGATTTGCAAAATCTAGTTTGCAACATCTATTCTTTCAGTAACATAACTAGCTCATAAACTGAGGGCACCTGTTCACTTAATTTTTTTTCCTCATTCGGTATTGATGCCAGGACAGCTGATTACACTTGGAATAAGTTTTACTATATTCCTTAGAATAGTTGTGAAGTCCAGTGCAATGGTTAAAGCTAGAATAGAAACTTCAAGAAATCCAATTCAGCTGGCACTAATCATGAATATTTAAACCCATGTCATTAGATTATCCATAGTTATTTTATGAGGATTTGCTGATACGTTGCTTTCCAACTTTGAAATCCCTACTTGTGCGAGGTTTTTTTTTGTTTTTTTTAAACTGTTAATGGGAGCCTTAGTAAATTTATTAGTAATAAACAGTATGTTTTTCTATAATGATTCCTTTAAATAAGGCTTCCAGTTAATAATAATTACCTTTATTGAAGATCTACACTGTATTGGGATGAAACAGGATATTTCTTAACCCTTACAGCCACCATATAATATGCGTCCTTATCTCTCCTTTAAAGATGAAGAAACTAGTGTTCTTCACTAGCCTCCCTCAAGGGTCACGAAGCTGGTAAAGTGGCAAAAGGCATGTTGGAACCCAGGTGTGTGAGATGTCAACGCTCACAGGCTTAATCACTAGACTTTACTCAGATGAATTCATCAGATTTATCTTCTGGCTTTGAGACTTTCAAGTCCTTTGCATTATCCCCTTTTAACTCAGCATTGAGATGAAGTGAAGGACGGACTTGACCCTGTGGCCTCCTTGTACTATATGTGCATCCGTATCCTTAAACTCCTGATGAAATTCCTAATTAGTGCCTAGACGATGGATCAACTTTTTAGAACACCCATATAGTGGAAAATGCCTTCGTGTTTTGTCCAAGAGTGGAATCCATTTAAGGTGACATCAATAGGAAAATGACACAGATATTCTAAATCACCAACTGGAATTCTGAGAGATGAATGCTGAAATTCTTACCCTCCTTGTCCTTTCCACCAGCATCCTCTCAGACTGAGGGTTCCCCTCCGGAGGTTCTGTGGGTTCCAGCTCCATAGTGCTTCCCATGTTTGTCCATCCTTCTCCTTGCCCTCTGTCGCCAGCTGGTTTTAGGCTTCTCTTTCCTCGTCTACTCTTTCCTTTCTCATGGGTTCCCCTACCCCCAATATGACCTTGCTCTAGTCATTCTGCTACCAGAGTGGTCTTTTTTATGCCAGTTTCTTGAAAATCCTAAAAAGACTGAGCGAGCAAGAGAGAGCCAGAGAAGGATTTTCAAGAAACTGGCATAAAAAAGAGAAGGATGGACAAACATGGGAAGCACTCAATAACCTGTGGTAGGCTGAATAATGGCTCCCCCAAAGATGTTCACATCCCAGTCCCCAGAATCTGTGAACATCACCTTATATGGCAAAAGGGACTTTGCAGATGTTATGAGGTGAAGCATCTTGAGATGAGGAGATTCTCCCAGGTGATCCCAGTGGGCCCAGTGTAATCACAAGGGTGCTTATAGCAGGGATGCAAGAGAGTCAGAGGGAGAGAAGATGGTGATCGGACATTGGAGCAGAGATTGGGGTGTGCTTGAAGTCCAGGGCCAAGGAATGTCAGCAGGCTCTAGAAGCTGGAAGAGGCAAGGAATGGATTCTCCCCAACAGTCTCAAGAAGGCACTAGCCTTCCTGATGCTTCAGTATTTGCCTCTGAAAACTCATCTAGACTTCTACACTCTGGAACTATAACAGAATAAATCTGTGTTGTTTCAAGCCACTATGTTTGTGGTCATTTGTAAGAGCAGCAATAGGAAACATTACAAACCTGTAATCATTTATTTTTTTTCCCCACTAGATTTGTGCTGTCAGATGTCATGTACATAAGCCACATGTGCCTAGATAAATATAACTTTAAAATTAGAGACAAAAATTTTAAAGTTCCATTTCGTAGCCATACCACATTTCAAGTGCTCAATAGCCAAATGCAGCCAGAGCCTACTGTACCGTGTAATATCGGCATAGAACATTTCCGTAGTTTCAGCATAGAACATTTCCGTAGTTTCAGCATGCTCCATTGGACGGCATGCTTGGGAGAGGAGTTGTGCCTTGTCTACCTGGACCTTCCCCTAATATTGGCTAGCATCTCCTCACATGGAATACTGGAAGCCTCTCCCCCTTCTTTCCTCACCCCCAGCTCTGCCCCTCACTGTGCAGGGCCTTGGATGTGCCTGGAGCAGAGGCCGGGCAGGCCATGGAAGCAGACGTGGCCTGTATGGATGGGGAATTCCAGATCGTATATGCAGAGCATACTCTAAATGTGGGGCAGGATGTGGCCTCCATTCCCTTGGCCCTCGGGACTCCTGACCAGGACACAGCCCCCATTTGCCCAAGTCTGAGGGTGTTCTCTCTATACCTATCACAGTGCCTGATAGTGGGTGGTAGGTGCATAGCATTGTTGAATAAACAAATTTACTGAAAACCTACTCATGCCCTGATTTGTATGAGTACTGGAATTCCACAGAGAATAAAACAATTTCCTTGATTCATGGAGCTTACATTCCAGAGGGAGAAAGAACTGATTAGTCAATAAATAGATGTGTATTATAATGTCAGGGAGTGATAAGTGCTATGAAGAAAAATATCCATAGTAATGGGATGGATTGACGGAAGTCGGGGGCTGGTAGATATATTTTAGATAAGTGGTTGCAGAAAACCTTTCAGGGGAGGAGACATCTGAGGATAGACCTCAATCAAGTGAGACAGGGAAGGTGGAAAGGAAGAAATTAAATGATCTGGGCTCCCGTTTTATCACTGATCTTCAGACCTTCTAGTTACCTAATAGTGTTCTCCCACTGCTTCCCTCTGTTGTTATACTGGGTGCCCATACTGGCTGAGATTTTGCTGATGGTTATTATTTAGATATTGACAGTTGTGTGTATATGTATCTATATGGTCTTTTTTTCCAAATACAAAATTTCATTGTAATATTAAATATTCCTTTTTCAAACTACATACTTTGGGATGCTGATATATGTCCTTTACTTCCCAATAAGAGTATCCACTTTTTACAATTAGGCTGCTATTTAAATTATAGTTTGAGGAGACTTTTATGCTAAAACAATACTTAAACAGTGCAGAATTACCACTTGTTCTAACTTTTCTCCTTGACCAGTGCTTTGGTGATCAGGGGTGAGAAACGTTCTTTTTTGCTCTGCCACCCAGGCTGGAGTATAGTGGTGCAGTCTTGGCTCACTGCAACCTCCGCCTCCCAGGTTCAACTGATTCTCCTGCCTCAGCCTCCCGAGTACCTGGGATTACAGGTGCCTGCCACCATGCCAGGCTAATTATTGTATTTTTAATAGAGACGAGGTTTTTCCACATTGGCCAGGCTGGTCTCAAACTCCTGACCTCAGGTGATCTGTCCGCCTTGACTTCCCAAAGTTTTGGGATTACAGGTGTGAGCCACCACACCCAGCCAAAACATCCTGATTTTCTAACTCTCATGATACTCTTAAAACTACTCTATACAACTGCATTGTCCAATATGGCAGCTATTGGTCCTTTGTGGCTATTCAGGGTTTGAAAGATGGCTAATCCAAGTTGAATGTGCTATCGGGGTAAAATTCTCAGCAGATTTTGAAGACTTAGTATAAGAAATCATAAAATTATAAAATTATTAATATTTTGTATTGAGTACATGTTGAAATTATAGTATTTTTGTATGTTGAGTTAAAATATATTATTAAAATTAATGTTACCTATTTCTTTTACTTGCTTTAATGTAGCTTCTAGAAAATTTAAAATTACATATGTGGCCTACATTTTTAGCTTATATGCTGTTTTTGTCTGCTTACTTTCTAAGGGTATATGTCTACAGTTTGGGCATATCATTGGGGTATGATACCATGGAGAGAAAATAAAAATGTATGGGACGAATATGTTCACCAACAGCCATAGAGCATAACTCCACAGGAACCACCAGTTAAGAGAGAAGAATCAATAGACAGTGCATTGTTTCGTAGATTAATGAGCTTCTTTTAAATATGAGTGTTATCTACTTTAAAATTTTATCTCCATGGCATATTTTTCTTCTTTTTAAGTTTTTCTCAGAACTGAAATTTTAAGATAGTGTCATCTTTTAAGAGCAAGGTATAATTTTTCAGGACCACTGGGGAAAAGTTTTAATGAGAACCTTTGTTAAAATAGTAGTATTCATTTTTTAATGCTTTTAATTGACACATAATTGTACATGAGATATTTTGATATGTGTGTACAATATAGACTGATAAAATCAGAGTAATGGACATATCTGTCACCTCAAACATTTATCATTTCTTCGTGGTGGGAACATTCGGAATTCTGTCTTCTAGCTATTTTAAAATATACAGTAACGTATTGTTAACTATAGTCACCTGCTGTGCTATAGAACACTAGAACTTATGCCTCCAATCTAATTGTAATTTTTTACCCATTAACCAACCTCTCTGTATCAGCCATCCTCCCTACCCTTCCCAGTCTCTGATGACCACTATTCTCTTTACTTCCAGGAGAGCAACTTTTTTAGCCTCCACATGAGTAAAATTATAGAAATAAAAAAAATTTAAATACAAGAAAATAGTAGTATTCAGTATTTCAGAGATTCGTGAACTCTTTGAAATTTTTCATAATTAAATCAGCCAGTATGCCTAAATAGAACATTGCTGAAATACACAAAATCGTTTTTTTAAATCAACAGGTTGTCAGAGTAAGGTTGTTTTATTTGTTTTATAAAGAAAATTGTATAATTGGAAACAGCAGAAGTTGCTGAGAGAACAGAATGTATTTTGGTCTGGTTTTTTTCCCCTGGGGAAGTGAGAAAAGAGGAAGTAAAGGATTCTGGGAACCTGCCTTCAGCACCCAGCTTCAGCTACCAGCCAGGCGGCTGTGGGCAAATTCTTAGTCTCTTTTTGCCTCAGTCCTCATCTGTAAAATTGAGATGATAATAATAATACTTATCTAATAGGATTGGTATAGAATTTAAATGAGTTAATTCTTATATAATAGAATTGTGCCTGACATAATATCCACTCGCTTACATTTAGCTATAGCAATATATGATTATAATTGTTATTACTATTATTAGATATCTTATATTTGAATGAGAAATTTAAGTTTTCCAAGCCTTTTGTCATCATACTTTCATCCTTCAAGCAACAGTGTCGAGTCCACAAGGGCGTGTATTTATTATACCTGTTTTAAGGATGAAGTCACTTGAGCCCGGGAGAGGATTAGTAACTTGCCCAAGGTCACTTAAGTAGTGGCAGAGCTGGGAATCTCATCTAGTATTCTCAATTGACCCTTTCCAGTAGCCTGAGAAGTAGGTATAAACCACGGAGAAAGCATTACGCTTGAGGCCTGTATAACTCCCTAGTTACACTGTGGGTGTTCTTCTTTGAATTATATCCCAAGAACAGCTCACCAGTGGTTACTTGTGGATGGCTTGAGAGTGTGTTCATTTTACCTAAAACCCCAGCGAAGTCTAAATTTTAACATTTCATAGCAGAGGGCTAACTGTATTAAAATGATGGTGTCTTCATCCAACTTAACTGTATTTAAGGCCCAATTCCCTGTTACCTATGTAATATTGAGTCACTTTTGTCCTTTTGTAAAACGAAAATCGCACTACTTTGCTCCCAAATTAAGGATCTGGATCCGTTGATCTTGCCTAATTGTTTTCAGATACAGAATCTGTAATCTTGCTTAACTTTAAGCTTATACGGGGAAAAAATACGAGCTTTAGAGTCAGACAAAGATGCATTGAAACCTGACTCTGTCACTTAACATTTTTTAGCCTTGGACTAATCAGGGGACCTTTTTGAATCTTAGTTTTCACATCTGCAAAATAGGAATGTTCGAATGTATGCTTTGGCACTGTTATAAGGATTCAAGGTAAGCTAACGAAGAGCCTGGCTTTTGGGAGGAGCCCAGAGACAGTGGGTACTGAGGCTCTGGAAATTCTACCTATATAGACCAGTGGAGTTGTACCTTCTGCACCAAAGACAGTGTATGAATACATCATTGGGTTTTGGAAAATCAAAATGAATATAACCTAGAGCTTTACATATTACAAAAATATTTGAAAAGATATACAGTAGGCCAATTTATTTAAAAAAGATATACAACAAAATGGTAACTGTATTAATAGCTTGGTAATAGAAAATCAAGTGTATTTTGGTTACATTTTCTAACTTTTTATGATGTGTATGTCTACTTTTGTAGTAATAAAAAGGTTTTTTTTTATTTAAAACATCATTTACATTAAAAAAAAAAAAAAAAAAGAAAAGAAACACAGCGGGCTGGGTGCAGTAGCTCACACCTATAATCCCAGCACTTTGTTAGGCTGAGGCAGGAGGGTCACTTAAAGCCAGGAGTTCAAGACCTGGCTGGGCAACATAGTGAGACCCCCATCTCTATAAAAAATAAATAAATTTTAAAAAACAGAAAGCAATCGTACCATGTTAACATATGTGTTCTCTTAATGGGTAATTTCCCTCCTCCTTTCTACTTTTCCAATTTTCTACAGTAAGCATGTTTGTATGAATAATGGAGAAGATAAAAGTGCATTTTTCTTTTTTTGAGATGGAGTTTCACTCTTGTAGCCTGGGCTGAAATGCAGTGGCACGATCTCAGCTCACTGCAACCTCTGCCTCCTAGGTTCAAGTAATTCTCCTGCCTCAGCCTCCCAAGTAGCAGGGATTTGCAGGCACCCATTATCATGCCCAGCCAATTTTTGTACTTTTAGTAGAGACAGGGTTTCATCATGTTGGCCAGGCTGGTCTTGAACTCCTGACCTCAAGTGATCCGCCCGTTTTGGCCTTCCAAAGTGCTGGGATTACAGGCGTGAGATACCATGCCCAGTCAAAAGTGCATTTTTCATAGGCATAAACACTACCCCAAAATGGAATTTACAGTACATTAGAACTCACAAAAATACAAATTCTTGGGAATGTGGGAAGATGTTTCAGGACCAATAGATATAATAATAATACTAATAATAATAGGTACTCTTTATTGAGCATTTTCTGTATGAGGCTCTATATTTGAACTTTTTCCATGCATTTTCTAACTTAATCCTCACAACAGGTTAATGAGATTGATTTCAGTTGAGGCTTGCAATGATGTAAATTACCCAAGGCACGATTCAGAATTTAAACTTGTGCTTTCAAAGGAAAAATAAAATCCTCATGTTAATGAAAGAAATCTTCACTTATGCTAAACTGGGGAAATAAAACTTTCCACAGAATTTATGACCAAATTCACATTGGATCAAGTTTTCTCAGCTGTTAGCTATAATATAAACTTAAACTACCACTCCATATTCTATTTTTTTTTCTAGAATTTCTTTTAATTGGGTAACTTGGGGGGTGAGGGAAGGAATGGGGGTGGTTTTAATAGAGTATCTTTTTCTTAATTTAGGCTTAAAAGTCAGCATAGGAAAAGAAGGGGTACAGGTAACATGAAGGGAGAGGTTTGTTGAGTGGAAATGGGTGGTGATACTGGAAGCTGGTTTTGTGCACTCCAAGTGTGGAGGAAATGGCTAAGTAAATCTGCTCCTCTTCTATAATGGGTAATGAACTTGGTGACAGTCTTCCTTTTAGCCTTTGGTTCCCAGATTAGGAAAAGATGTTAGATTAGAGTTGAAGGAAATTTCATATGTGAGTATTCATAATGATTAACCCTTTTTTTGGTAAGAATTTCCATATTCACGTCTCATAAGTTGCCTTATGTCCTGGGCTTTTTGATAGGTTGGCTTTATCCTGTCTCTTAAGTGCACTTACTCATACAGTACCCTTCTGGAAGTTTGATATTTATTTTAAAAATTATTTCTGTGAGCCCTTTGAGAGGAGGGCAGGCAGTAGCCTGGCTTATTCATCTTTATATAAAAGCAACTAACAGGCTGGGTGTAGTGGCTCACTCCTGTAATTCCCACACCTTGCGGGGCCAGGGTGGGAGGATCGCTTCTCCCCAGGAGTTCAAGACCCACCTTGGCAACATAGTGAGTCCTCATTTCCACTAAAAATAAAAAAACTTAGCCACATGCGATGGCACCTATAGTCCCAGTTACTCAGGAGGCTGAAGACGGAGGATGACTTGAGCCCAGGAAGCCGAAACTAAAGTGAGCTGAGATTGCACCTCTGCACTTTAGCCTGGGTGACAGAGCGAGACCCTGTCTCAAAAAGCAACTAACAGCAACAACAAAAAAAGCAACTAGCAGGAGTCATATTGTTGGCATTTGATACATTTTTGTTGAACCAGTGGATGAGTTCTTATTGGCAGGCAAGGAAACTTTTCTAGGGTTGGAGTTGCCTGATAAAAGCTCAGGTTGCTCTGGGAGATGGGACATTCTGGGCAGGTATGGGCTTGCGGGGATTTGACTCCTGGATTCTACGTAGGACTAAGTGATGTTTAAGTCTTGTTGTAAATGTAAGATTCTGTAATTCTATTTTTCTAGCATGTGCCCCAAGGGAAGAGAGATGGAAAGCTAATTGGAATTGCAGATTATCCTAGAAAGCCTTTGTTAGCAAAAGTGATGAACAGGTTTTGTATCAGCATTGAGAGCAGAAGGGCTTTCCCCCAGTTTCTGGAGTCAGCATCAACAGTGCTCATCCTGTGACACAGTCCCATTAAGCCTGGACTTCAGATTATCTTCCAGATTTAGGCTGAGCCCCAGGAAGGGAATGGTGAGGAGGAGAAACTGCTCTAGTATTTTCAATGCTAGGAAACTAGTGTGAGAAGTTTTAGAATAAGTCAATTCATTGGCATCCAAGTTACAAATACATTTACTTAAGAGCCAGGAAATAATGTGACTCACTAAATATGTTACCTTAAATGATTTTAATTGGTCTCCACACACTATTTACGTTGCTGCCTCATTCATGAGGTCTCATACACTATTATCAATATGAATTTTGTTCCTCATATTTATGACAATTAAAGAAGGTATTAATTTTGTCCAATAAGCTTACAATTTCTGTACGTCAGAAGTTACAAAATGGTAGGCCATAGGTAAAATCTGGCCCCAGAACATGCTTTGTTTGGCTGTACAGTATTTTGTTTTAATTTAATTAGTTACTGATATTTAACATTTTGGAGATTTTACCCAAAAATCCAGATTTCTGGCTTCTCTCTCAGAAAACAAAAATACCAGATTTGGCATAACTGCGTCATACCTCCTACCCAGCGCCCATTATCTGGAGCTTGGTGGTTAGATGAAGCCTGTGCCCGTTATGTTACCGTGGTCATGACCATCTCTTGTTACTTTACACCCTGCCTGCATCTCTCATTTGGGGGACCTGTCCGGCCTGTGAGGGCATTGGAGTTTGTGACCCCTGCTCTATGTGTAAGGCTCACAGGCAGGTCTTACATCTCTAAGTGGCTGTCGTTTCAACCCTGTGAGGACTGAACAATGTGAAGTGTTTCACTGGATTTGAGCAGAGTGTTGTGCCTTCGGGATAATCCTGGCCAGTCAACTCTGTAACCAGAGGGAAGAAGAAAAAAGGTATTCATCCTGTGCTGCGCTGTTGGCATTTAGGAGAGCCCTAGTCTAGGAGACCGGGCCTCAAGTGCCCTGCAGACTGCTCGCTTGCCTCCGCTCATGGTTACTTGGCACCTGTGCTTGGGGAAGCGTCCAATGGAGTGGCAGAGGCTCAATGCCATCCATTCAGACAGCTTTCTGAATGCCGGCAGCCAAGAGAACATCAGCTGTGCCTGTGAGTAGTGTGGGTCCCCGCCAGAAACATCTAAACTTCAAAGGGAAAAAGATCGTACTGTGGGTCGATGTGGAAAGCTTTTGGTCTTTTTGAATTTTGCTCATTTTTACAGAGAAGGAAGACGGTGTGAAGCATTCTGATGGACTCTACCTGTTTTCAGGTGCCAAGATAATTAAGCTAGAGTAGTTGCATTTAAAACCTAACCATGAAAATAAAATGAATACAAAGAATTTCTGTTTGTTGTCAGAGCTACCTTAGAATTAGGGAAAGAAGATCATGGATGAATCTGATTGCAGATTTCATTAAAATTGAAGTTACATATTCACGACTGATTTTGATTGCACCATTTCTAAGGTCTTAAAGTGGTGGGGCTGGGGTGGGTGACTTATAACCGAATAACCTACTCTTTCGTTCTAAAAGAAAAAGAAATCGTGCTTTCGTTTGGACTTGAAATTTTATTCTCATGCTGTCCCAAGACTGAAGTCTGATACCTGGAATTTATTAGCAGCAAAATGTACTGTTTAAAAATCTAAAAAATCGGCCGGGCACGGTGGCTCACGCCTGTAATCCCAGCACTTTGGGAGACCAGGGCGGGCGGATCACAAGGTCAGGAGATGGAGACCATCCTGGCTAACACGGTGAAATCCCGTCTCTACTAAAAATACAAAAAACTAGCCGGGCGCGGTGGCGAGTGCCTGTACGCCCAGCTACTCGAGAGACTGAGGCAGGAGAATGGCGTTAACCCGGGAGGCGGAGGCTGCAGTGAGCCGAGATCACGTTACTGCACTCCAGCCTGGGCCACGGAGCAAGACTCTGTCTCAAAAAAAAAAAAAAAAAGAAAGAAAGAAATCTGAAAAATCTACGATCCTGAAGACAAGCATGTGCAGACCAAAGCTCTCTTGAAATCCCTCTGGAGCCCATGCGTGATTTGGTGACTTCCTCAAGACCTTCATCATTTACTTTACATTTGATTCATTTTCTACCATGCTGCCTTTCCTCACATGTCACTCCTGAGTTTCTCCTCTTTTAAATTTCTCTAACTCTCCTTGAGCTATGCTTCCCTTTATCCTTTTCCTGCTCCCACCTTCCCTCTTTCCCTAGACCATACCAGTCTGGTGTCTTCTGTTTTCCTCTCTTTACTACCTCCGCCTCTTTCCCAAGACACAGGGAAATTTAACAGAGGGGAGCGTACCGTGTGGGCAGAACGCTGGGGAGGAGAGTTTAAATTAAAAGGCAACATTTACATTGTAGATGCGTAATTAGAGGGAGAGGTGGTGAGAGCTGTCTGGTGCTGGGGATTCGGATGGAGGAGGACAGTATTTCTCCAGCAGTGCACTGTAAGAGCTATTTATGCATCTGATCATGTTTAAAAATGAAACTCTTCCAGATAAGAACAGATGTAAAGGGGTGGGCGTGGCAGAGGCAACATTACTAATCATATTTGAGGCCTTACAAAGAGCTTGTAGAGAAGTAGAGGTATGAGATTAGAAAATGTTAACATTTTCATCATAGTATTTCTGCAGTGCTGCTTTGTTGTAATTTTTAATGATATATTTTTAAAGAAGTGTAACTTTTCAAAGTAGTTTGCAAGTTTAATAGACCATAAAACAAATAAGAAAAGCAGAAGATCGGTGTTTAAAATAATTTGTAATTTTAAGCCACTTTCATTCAAAATTTAAATCTAATTATATTGAAAGGCAACTCGGATTGCATTATGGTACTCACAGATCCTTCCATTCCATATCCTTGAACATAGCTGGAACTGCCCCCTCCCTTATCAAGATTAACACAAAACATTGTTAAAAATCTGTTGTTCCCTGTTTGGCAGGAAATGTCATTTTCCTGATAATTTCATTAGTTAGAACATAAATCTACAGCTATCTTTTCTAAATGTGCATAATCTGCATTTGTTTTTAACTTGTTAAATAAGTTGAAGCATTTCCTGTAATAAGTGAACAAAGAGCTGAATCAAGATAGCATCCCATATCATTTTAGAATATTTACTTTAAAATCCCCTAATAATTAGCCCAGCCTCTGCCTACCTAACCATCCTGCAATACAAAGCAAACTGCCATCCTTGTAACACCCTGAGCTCTCTAGACACTCTCAGCCACTCCTTTTGTCCATAGTACCCTTTCGGAGCCCACCCACAACTTGCCAAAGTTCTGCTTTGCTGCTAGCTCCAGGTCACTCCAGAGCCTTCCGTGATTTACCTGGGCAGAATTTGTTGTTCCTGCCTATGTGTTCTCATAGTACTTTCTTCATGCTTCCATGATAGGGCTTATTACCTTGCATTATAAATAATGAGAATTATAAAACTAATAGTTACATGTTTTCCTGTCTGTAGACCAGGAGGTAACCTGGGAGGCCCCAAGGTCAAGAAATAATGGATTTTTTGTATGTCCAGAGTCCATTACCTGGAATATGCTCAGTAATGTTTGTCAGATGAGTAACATAAGCATTTTTATATTTACTTGTTCCTCGTTGACTAGATATTATTTAATGAACATTGTTGAATTCAGTTTTTTTCAGATTATGCAGGTAAAAGCTGGATGTTTGTGCAGGACTAGAAGTATACTTTTATTATAGAGTTTGACTCATATCTGAGGATGAAATAGAAGACTTACTTTTAACACAGGTTGTCTGTCACATTGGACATTTTCTTTGGTGCTTGAAGAGATAAAATAATGAAGAAGAGAATTAACGTATCTGACATTTTAAATCTAGTTAATGGTCAGTACTTGCTAAGGCCTGAAAAATCTTAAAAGGTGTGTGTGTGTATAGGGGTGTGTGTGTGTGTGTGTATGTATAATTTTTTTTTAGGTGAAAAAATAATTGCCATCTCAGAATAATTTTGTAGCCTACAACTTGAAAGGCTTTTATTTTATGATTTAGAATTGCAGCTTTCAGTTGTAAAATGGATGTTCAGGAAGCATGGGTAGTGAGGCTATTCTCTGGCTTCCTTTTTTCAGCTTCTGATCCAGAGTCCAGGTAGTCCATGTGGACCAGAGGTGATTGGAGCTCTCATTTATTGAAATGTAGTTAAAACAAAATAAGAAAGTTGCCAATAGAAATCCAATCAAAGTCTCAAACAGAAAGCTGGGCATTGTCGTGGTTCGTGCCTATAATCCCAGCACTTTGGGAGGCCGAGGTGGGAGGATTGCTTGAGCCCAGGAGTTAGAGACAAGCCTGGGCAACATAGCAAGACCCTGTCTCGATTTTTCCTAAAAATCTCTAATAGAGGTATAAAGAAAATTAAGTGAAATGATTAGTATTTCCTTTGTCAGTATTTTAGATTAAGGTATTCTCTTGTGGTAGAAGTAGATATATAAAATATACTTTTATTTCAGAGATGTTTAGAACTTTATGATATTCAATGGATATAATTGGAATTCTTTTTCACTGCTGACCAAATAAGATACTGTTTATAGGAGAAACCTTATAGGGTTGGAGGCCATAAGGAGCAAAGAATAAAGAAGAGGTCGTAATGCAGTGGCGGATTGCAGGGAGTGGAGAAGGAAAACCATTTTTTTGAATTAGCAAAATTTGGTGCCTAAGTCGATAGGTGCCTAACTAAGCATTTTGATAACTTAGTATACTTATTGAAACAGATGTACACCAGAGATAGTTGTTGAATACATACTATGTGCTCTGTGGAAATTTAGAAACATTTTATTTGTATTCAAGGATCTTATAATACATTATAGTTCAAAACTTTATGTTAATTAGAACATAATAGCAATAGTACAATAATGATCTCAAACAAAAGCAGTTGACCTAAATACATAGTTTCCTAGAAAGCCATGACATTCAGGAAATACTAGGAAATTAGTTTTAGGCATTTAGCTAGTTTTTTTAAAAAATTTTGAATTTTGGGGAGTTCTTTTGGCTTTAGGTAAATAATAGAAGGCCAGGCGTGGTGGCTCATGCCTGTAATCGGAGCACTTGGGAGGCCGAGGTGGGCGGATCACCTGAGGTCAGGAGCTCAAGACCAGCCTGGCCAACATGACAAACCCCGTCTCTACTAAAAATATAAAAATTAGCTGGGCATGGTGACAGGCACATGTAATCCCAGCTACTCAGGAGGCTGAGACAGGGAGAATTGCTTGAACCCAGGAGGCGGAGGTTACAGTGAGCCAAGATCACGGTACTGCATTCCAGCCTGGGTGACAGAGCAAGACTCCCTCTCAAAAGAGAAAAAAAGTAGATGATAGAAATGGCACTAGATACTTGGCACCTAAACTGTTATTTGCTGCATCAACTCTCATTGGATTAATAGTTGTACATTCTCGGCCGGGCGCGGTGGCTCAAGCCTGTAATCCCAGCACTTTGGGAGGCCAAGACGGGCGGATCACGAGGTCAGGAGATCGAGACCATCCTGGCTAACACAGTGAAACCCCGTCTCTACTAAAAAATACAAAAAAATAGCCGGGCAAGGTGGCGGGCGCCTATAGTCCCAGCTATAGGGAGGCTGAGGCAGGAGAATGGCGCAAACCCAGGAGGCGGAGCTTGCAGTGAGCTGAGATCCAGCCACTGCACTCCAGCCTGGGCGACAGCGTGAGACTCCCTCTCAAAAAAAAAAAAATAGTTGTACATTCTAATATATTCTAAACATTCTAATAAAGCATCTAGAAGCACAGGCCTGGGTCACTTTAGCTTGCTTTGCGTAATTACACACTATGTATAATTGCCGAACATTGTAAGTTTACATCATAGTCTCTGGAGTCAGACAAACCTGAATGGGAATCCAAATTCTGGTATTTATTAATTATCATACTTTGAACAAAATACTTACACTCTCTCTGTTTCAATTTTATAATCTCTGTAATGGAGGCACCACATAATAGGATTGCTATAAGAATTAAATGAAATAAACTGTATCAAGTACTTACCACAGAACCTGAAAACATCATAGGAAATCAATAAATATTCTCTTATTAGATATAAATGTTAAATTGCTTAAGAGTCTAAACTAATTTCTAGTAGACACTTTAAAATTGGAATTATTGCAATAAGAGAAATAGCTTTAATTTGAAAAAGGCTCAATTTGCAATTAACTCAGTACTCAGTACAAAAGGTTTAAACTAGTTTAAAAGTTTTTCGTTTTTTTTCTTTTTTTCTTTCCAATATTTTCCCAAAAAAGTTTTCCATTTTTAAAACTTACTCAGAGAAAAACATGTGTAAGCTTTGATGTTTATTCCATGAAACTTCATGTTGAATTGTATCAGGAAAGAATGTCAATGTTTGGCAAATGCCTTGAACCTTTGTCAGTAACACAGTCATTCCAAATGCCTTTGTCAGGAACACAGTCATTCCAAAATGCAAATCTTTGTACTCCCTGTAAATCAATAATTCCCACACACTGTCTTTCTCTAGTAGTAAAAATCAATCTACTAATAAGACCTGAAATGTCTTTGCTTAATTATGGGGAAGTTCATGAAACCCTGCCTCTTGTGCATTTTAAATAAAAGTACAATAGTGGGTCATTCAGATTTACACTTCCTTAAACTGCCCTTTCCTACAGTGTTGTTAAACCTCGATCATTGAACACTCTAATTTATTGCCTTTTATCCTGGCTAACTTTCATATGAAAAAAAAGTACAAGTTTGTTTTCCATACTTTAACTAAAAATGTTATATAGGCCAAAATATAATATTTGGCTTTCAAAAGTTATGAAAAACTGACAGTTTTTTAGTAAGCTTTTATTCTAAAATACTATTGAGGTTAACATCATTTCAGATGAAGGTATTATAATGAAGACTTAGAACAATGAATACAGCCTCTATGTGTCAGAAATTTTTTGAAATTTGCTTTACTTTCACATCTGAAATAATGAGGATTAACTGCACCTGTACTGAGAAGACAGTTTCTTATTTTCTTTTAATTTTTATTTATTTTTTTCTTCCAGTCTTACTTTAATACAAAAGAGGATTTTATTATAATTCTGTTACCCCCTAGATATACTAGTCACCTCTAGAGTTCTGAGATGAGCCTATAATTTTGAGCTTGGAATGAAAGCAACTTGATTTTATATTATGTTCGTTGCACTATTTTGTTTGCTTAAATTGCTGGTGCTATCATAATTCTAAAGTCGAAAAAGACCTTAGGGAGTCATATTTTCCTTAAGACAGTGACCTGGAAAGTTACATTTGGTTCAGCCACCCGAAACTTCCTAGAAAATAACTCTTCTGGACTAGGATATCAAGAGTATAATTTTGAGTTTACTTAAGGCATGACATTTCCATTCCCCACATTTGTGCAGCCTCCCAAATTCTACATGTCCAGAGCCAACCCCTCTGAAGCCATCTGTGATGATGACCCCCAAGTGGCCTGAATGTCCCTTAGACTAAGTAGTCTGCACCATCATATCTAGAACTTGTATTTTTCTTTTTTCATTACACATTTAATAATTGGCCAGCACAGTACTTTACATAATGAGAAAGTATTTTCTTATTTCATCTGATTGAAACCTTCCATCACCTTTGGAAGGGAAATATGGCAGTTATTAATGACCACTTCACAGTTAAGGCAACATTAGCTCCAAAGAAATAGTCCCTTCTCCAATGTCACACCTCCTCTGACTAGAAGCAGTGTTCAGACACTCTGTATTCTGTACTAGGTTTGCCTTAGGCGTAGATTTTGCTTTCTGATTAAGCCTGTCAAGTCCTCAAGGACCCATTCCAATGGGAACTCCACATTGCAGACTCCACTTACGACAAATTCAGTTGCTAATTCCCTCATATCCTAGAGGAGAGCTGTCCAAAAGCCATATTGGTCATTTTAGATTTTTTAGGAGTTACATTTTAAAAAGTAAAAAGAAACACTTGAATAGGTGAAATTAATGTGAAAATATTTTAATGTATAATATATCCAAAATGTTATGATTGCAACATGAATTAATATACAGATGATTGAGACATTTTATTCTTTTTTTTTTCTCATAATAACATTTCAGAATTTCATGTGTGTTTTACACTCACAGCACACTTCTCTTCAGCCTAGCCGTGTTGCAAGTTCGCAGTGACACTTGCGGCTACATACTGGGCAGCATAGTGCTTAAGATTTCTCCACAATGTAGCTGGAAATCATGTTCTACTCCCTAATAACAGATTAAATGGAAATAATCATTAGTTCCACACCAGAAGACAGAAATGAGTGATTCATAAATAATTAAAATAATAAGAGGCTTAGGGGAAAATATGGATACCATTCATTCTTGTGAGGGTTTTTGTTGTTGTTATTAATTTGTTTTGCCCTGTGATTCCTCATTCAAATGGGGGAACCATACAACTTACAAAGAAAACTCTTATTTCATAAGGTGTAGGATGCTAAGCATTGCATTTATTATTCATTTGTATTCTCTTCTGAAATGTAAGTCTGATTATAAATCTTCCTTGTTTAAAATTGTTCAATTTCTGCCCACTGATGCTTCTAAGTATCCTCCATTGAGGTCCTGCTAGACCAACAAGATCCAAATATCCAGCCTGAACACAGGTATTTTTAGTAAGGACGCCAGGTGGTTTTTATCATCAAGCCAATTTGCAAAGCTGACCTGTGAAATAAAATCTGACTCCTTAGCATGCCACATGGGGTCCTTTCCAACCTAGTCTGTGACTAGACCTCCTACCCATCCAGAATTCAATTTCAGCAACAGAGAAGCACTTGTTATAACTCTCCTTCTCTCCCACTTCCTTCAGCCAAACTCCTGATAAGTCAGTCTCAGGGTCACCTTTTTGTGCCCTTGCCTTTCTGCCCAGCCATGGATATGTCCACCCCAGAGTCTCACTGCATCTTGACAGTCTTACCTTGAGGCTATGAAAGTCACTCGCTCTCATTATCTGTCTGTGTTGCCTTTGCCTCCTCGCTGAGAATGGGACTCATGACTTTCAGTCTGTTATTTATGGCCACGAATAAGGAGTCTGGCACAAGGAAATATTCCATAAATATTTTTTAATGAAAGCTTGCTGGTGCTAGTAATAATAACATGTCCATCTGTTTCATAGTGGTTTACAGATTGCAGCACGCTTTTCACTTATATCATCTCATTTAATTCTCAGCACAGCCTTGTAAGGTGGGAAGTAGTATTTTATAAAATGAAACTCTGAGAGGTTGAGCGACTTGCCCCATGTCACATGACTTGTATTAGGTGACACTGTAACTCCAATCTGGGTCCATCCTAACCTAGTCTGGGTCCTTTCTGACCTAATCTGTGACCAAATCTCCTACCCATCCAGAATTCAATTTGGTAAATTGAATTAAGTAGTATACATCCTGACGCTTGCTAATTTATGTGCAGAGTATAAGAGAAGCATAAATCTTGGGTTCAGATTTCTAGTGAAGTGGAGAAATGGCCTTTATTTATTCAGTTCATTCACTTAAAAAAAAAAAAAACAACTCAGTTTTATGGAATTTTTGCCTGCTCCAAATTTTTAGCCTAAAAAAGCTTATTATGCAAAATTTGCACCTGGTGTTTAGTTAATCAACAGTCACCAGGTTGTATAAATATTCACATGAGCAATGAGCATGGAAATAATCAATAGCGCCAGTTAGCATCTCACTGGGTTGCTCTTAAAGACATTTCAATGCCTCTCCCCTGTCATTTAGGAAAATCCCTTCTGTCCTTTGGATAGAGGTAATAGTACATCTTAAGAGAATGTAGACCCTTTTGGTATCATAAGAAAATTCTGGCCAAATAAGAATGTGAAATAACAGAGATAATTTGTGATACTTTAGAAATGTTATTATATTATTTGCTAGATGATCATGAGTATAACACCAGTGTATCAATTTTATGTCCTAGTCGTAGTCATTTAGTAATGTATTAGAGAAACAGCCCAGTGTGGATCAGTCTTTCTGTGAAATATGTATCAGTCTGTGGCTTCACACAAATTTATTTTAAGAGTTAGGGCTTCCCTTTATGAGAGCAATAACAAGACATTCCTTCATTTCCTCTGTTTCTAGGCGATTCCATTTTATTTGGCAAGTATTAGTCAGCAGATTTTTATAGCTTAGAGGAACCATTTTTTCTTTTTTTTTTTTTCAACAAATTAATTGCAGCAGTTTGAAAAGCACACTCATTTTGTGCATTGTTCTTGTTAGATTATTGGTATTGATTCATTCCATAGTGATGCTCTGTAGAACAGAAATGAAATAATAGTCATTTTAAAAAAAAACAGTAAATTTTAGCCTCCATTAAAACAGCCATTATGGTTATTTAGTAGCTCCTGACCTAGATTTAAGTAATGACTGCTTACAGCCTCCTCAGAGATCACGTTTTCTGCCTAAAAGAGGTTGTGCTGTTTTATGCAGTTATGGGGGATTCATGGTGAAAACCTTTCCTAATATTCTATTCGGTAAATCTTTTCTATGCCATTAAGTGCCTTTGGGCTCATGAAATCTTTTTAAAGTGCTTGTCCCCATGTTGGACATTTGACAAAAAGTACCAAAAAGTACTGGGTGTGGAAATAGGAGTTTGTTGTTATTACTATTATCATCATTATCAGAAATTTATCAACAACCGAAATTTCATGTAATTGTGATATAGCTATCTTTTTATGTATATAACAGCTATTTTGAGATATATTTCACCTGTCACACGATTTATCATTTCGAGATTACAATTCAGTGGCTTTTGGCATATTCACAGGTTTTGCAACCAGAGCCACAATCAATTTTAGATCATTTTTATTACCCTATAAAGAAACTTTGCACCCCTTAGCAGCCATTTTTCCCCAACCATCCCAACTCTAGGCAACCCCTAATCTACTTTCTGTCTCTATATATTACTCTGGACCTTTTGTAGGAATGAAATTATAGACTGTGTTTTTTGTGTGTGTGAGTGGTTTCACTCACTAAAGTCATGTTTTCAAGGTTCATCCATGTTGTAAATAAGTACTTCATTCCTTTTTATGGCTAAACGGTATTCTGTTGTGTGGCTATATCACATTTTGTTTATCTCTTTATTAGTTGATACACATTTGAGCTGTTTTCACCTTTCAGCTGTTATGAGCAATGCTACTATTGCACACATTCACATGCAAGTTTTTGTGTGGAAATAGATTTTCATGTCTCTGGAATGTATACCTAGGAGTAGAATGGCTGAGTCATATGGTAACTCTAAGTGTAATATTTTGAAGAACTTCCTGACTGTTTTCCAAAGGGACTGCATCATTCTACATTTCCACCAGCAATGTGTGAGTTCCAGTTTCTCCACATTGTCTTCCAACACTTTTTTTTAATCTTTTTTATTATAGCCATCCTAGTGAGTGTGAAGTGGCACCCCATTGTGCTTTTGATTTGCGCCTCCCTGAAAGCTAATGATATTGAGCAACTTTTCATATACTACTGGCCATTTGTGTATCATCTGGGAGAAACGTCTATTGAGACCCTTTGACCATTTTTAAATTTTTATTATTATTATTATTTTTGAAATGGAGTCTCTCTCTGTCACCAGACTGGAGTGCAGTGGCACGATCTTAGCTCACTGCAACCTCCGCCTGCCAGGTTCAAGCAATCCTCCTGCCTCAGCCTCCTGAGTAGTTGCGACTACAGGTGAATACCACCACACCCAGCTAATTTTTGTATTTTTAGTAGAAATGGGATTTCACCATGTTGGCCAGGATGGTCTCGATCTCTTGACCTCATAATCCACCCACCTTGACCTCCCGAAGTGCTGGTATTACAGGCATGAGCCACCGCGTCCAGTCTGTCCATTTTTAAAATTGAGATTTTGTTTTTAATTGTTGAGTTGTAAGAGTTCTTTGTATATTCTTTACACAAGTTCCTTATCAGATATATGATTGTGAATATTTTCTCCCATCCTGTGGGTTATCTTTTCACTTTCTTGGTGGTTACTGCTGTGTATCTTGTAACCTACTTATCCTTCAAGGCATTATGTGTTCCACACTCTTCCAGTCTGAGTCCGTTTCTGCTCCTCTTTCCATAGCTTCCTGTTGCACTTCTATGTTATGGCAGTGAACAGAGTGTAAATGATGGGTTTGGGATTTGTCTTCCTAACCAGAAGGACCCATGTCTTACGAACCTTTGTATCTCCAGTGCCTAGGACGCTGCGTAACACAAAATGGAAACTCAATAATTGCTTGTTCGCCTAAACTAAAATGAACTTTGAGTCTAAAAAAAATGTTTCAGGTCAATACTAACCCCAAAAAAGCCTCTAAAAAGGGGTGGGAGCCTTAATAGACTGTCAAAGAACCTGGGGGTAGGAAGGAAGCTGCAGTGTCTTATGCAGAAATGAGGCTCACAGTTTTTCTCAGAATTACCCCTTGCACTTACGCGTTCACCAGTTCTAGCTTTAGTTCTGTAGTTCCCATGACGACAGTGGTGCCTCTGGCTGCAGCCGCCTGTGGCCCCATGGCAGAATTCATGCAGTGTGGGGCCCAGTGCACCACGGGCTTCCTTGATTTGTTCTTTTTTGTTTGAGACAGGATGTCACTCTGTTGTCCGGCTGGAGCGCCAGTGGCGTGATCACAGCTCCACTGCAGCCTCAAGCTCTAGGGCTCGGGGGATCCTTGCACCTCAGCCTCCTGGGTAGCTGCGATTGCAGGCGTGTACCACCACAACCAGCTAATTTCTAATTTTTTGTGTGGACATGGGGTCTCCCTATCTTGCCCAGGCTGATTTCAAATGTTTGAGCTCAAGCGATCCACCTGCCTTGGCCTCCCTAAGTGTTGGGGCTACAGCTGTGAGCCAGTGTGCATGGCCCTTTGATCTGTTCTGAGCAGCAGACACGAATGTATGCAACCAATCATTTATTTTACTCATTTTATTCATTTTGAAATATTTCTTTAAATTCTTTGGTGCTGTTTAAGGTGAGCACAAATCTAGTGAAGTCATACTAGGATAGCCATGCCATTTGTTCATGGAGGTGACCTCTGTACTCTGCAGCCCTATGACGCTGGTGCGGTATAAGGAATCCAAAGATTTTCTCTTCCTAACAAGATGTGGTTTTTTTGTTGTTTTTTGTTTGTTTGTTTGTTTTGAGATAGAGTCTCACTCTTTGCCCAGTCTAGAGTGCAGTGGTGCAATCTCTGCTCACTGCAACCTGCATCTCCTGGGTTCAAGCAAGTCTCGTGACTCAGCCTCCCAGGTAGCTGAGATTACAGGTGCATGCCACCATGCCCGGCTAATTTTTGTATTTTTAGTAGAGACAGGGTTTCACCATGTCGGCCTGGCTGGTCTCAAACTCCTGATCTCAAGAGATCCACCCACCTGGGCCTTCCAAAATGCTGGGATTACAGGCATGAGCCACTGCACCTGGCCCCTAATGAGATGTTTCTTATGGTAGTAGTTTTCTGTTGAGTTTTTAAAAATGATCTTTCTTATGATCCTTTCCTTATTTGTCCTAAACTTCTCTAAATTGAAGAGGTAGTTGATTATCTTCCATTTTTTGGAGTTGATTTTTTCGCAGTGATGCTCTAGATTCTGTCTCTTACATGTTTCCTGTTGTGGAGAATGCTGAGTGTCTTGTTTTGATTGGAAAATTACAGATGACACAAAGTAACAGTTAATTTTTGTAAAACGAGGATGAGGATTTAATTGTTAAATCCGTCATTCTCATGATTCCCTAGTTCTTGATCTTAAATCCTGATGGAAGTAAGCAAGAGAATAAAAATGAGACCCAAGAAAAAAGCCTGTATAATTTTTGTGTATTTCTGATGAGATTTGCGATTTGTACTTTTATTTCTTACTTGGCACTAAGGCAGCTAAAAAGCAAAACAAAACAAAAAAACAGAAAACTAGTTGACAGCCTAAGATGTTTGATTTACTTTCTCTTAGTGCAGCAAGGTGTGCTAAAATTAATTCATCTTAAAAGACTTACTGGGATCCCTGAATGGTGGGAAACACCCCCACCCTTGAAATATTCTTTTTCTTCATGAAACAAAAAGAACTCTGTAGTTTGAAAGACAAAGTTTGGCAAACATGCTGATTATGCTACTGTATTGGAAAACACTTACTTTGATTGACTAGTTAAAAGCGTATAATAATGTGTTCAACTCTGGTGTTCAGCACATGTCTGTGAAGTTATAATAAAATCCTGCAATCTAGAGGTGGAGAGACCACGCAAGGACACTTGAGAAATTCTTCCCTGTCTTCCCCCAGGACTCCCCAGAGACAGCACTGCCTGGAGCCTGACCTTATTGAGGGCAGAGATCTTGTTTCATTAGTTATTGTTTCTTCTTTGCCAGGATACAAGCCTGGCACAGTATAGGTGCCCAAAAAAAGGTTTGATGGATAGAAGGATGGGGGAAGTGTTTGATTAGTCAGACTGACAGGTTAGGGTCAAAAGTCTCCAGGGGTACCAGTTACTGGCTGAAATGCTTAGATAAAGTATTTATACTCCTTAAACTTCAATTATTCTTTGTAAAATGGAAAATACTACTAAAACTTACTTCATTAGGGCATAGAATAGTAAACATTGAGTTATTACTAGTTATTTTTAAATTAAGCACATTTCCTGACTCCCCATTCAGAACTTGACCACCTTATTCATGAACTTGCTATTAACTTGCTGTTAATGAACTCGATTAAACATGGTCAAGTTTATGGGTATATATATTATACACACACACATATATACACATATATATATTTATAATCAGTACTGGCCTTCTGTATCTAAGAGGAATAGCAAGAAATTTAAAGAGACATTATTTGGACATTGATTTCTACTAACTCCACTGAATTAGATTCAGCCTTCACTTTTCGGGAAATGTACTGACACTGGGAAAGACGAAATGAAGAAGTTTTCCAGCGTGATGTTCTTGTCTTTGGAGCTTAGCCTTAGGTCTTTAGAACAAAAACAAGTCTGTAGTTATTAGTTACTGTATCTCATTTTCCAAAACACACATGTTTCTTTGTTACAGTCGTTTACAGATATTTTTGCATGCCACATTTTTGCTTTTGAGATTTCCCTGAATCACCAAATGACCACCCTTCAAGTTCCTAATGTATTAAAATTATCAGAAGATTCTTTGAGGACTAAATATGTCGATAAGGGTATTATTTTGAACAACGTGTAAAAGGTGAAGGCCAGCTGAAGAGGCCTTTTTGTCGTGAACAGAATAATAAACTGGAATCTGAGGACTGCATTGTCATGAATGGATTATTTGGCTACGGAAAGAAGTTATTTTTAGGCACAGCATCCCTATAAGCCCTGAAGCTATGTGTTTTACAAACTAGAAATTATGCACTAAATAAAAATTACCAGATGTCAGTCTCTGTATGTGCCAAATGGCAAACGTGTAGTGGTTCAGAGCCTGGAAGAAATGATGCTTATTTCTTTGCCATTCAGACTCAAAAGGGATAGCTGAGATAGAGTGCTGTTGAAAAAATTACAGTGTTTTCAGCTACCCAAAGATGTTATGAATTGTTATCTGAAAGGCTTTCATTCTTTCCCCTCATGGCTCTTTGTGTGTTTGTGGCATTACAAATGTAACCCATATATTTATTCTAATTTATTACGTTCTTTCCTGAGGCTCCTCTTGTCCTTTTAAAGGGTCAGCAGATAACTTATTTAAAGAATCAACCTGGACACAGTATTCTAACAAAGGTCCAATACAGAGCTAAATAAATAATTAGGAGTCAGGGTCAGACGCAGTGACTCACGCCTGTAATCCTAGCACTTTGGGAGGCCAGGGCAGGTGGATTACCTGGTGATGCATGCCTATAGTCTCAGCTACTCGGGAGGCTGAGGCAGGAGAATCGCTTGAACCCAGGACGCAGAGGTTACAGTGAACTGAGATTGCGCCACTGCATTCCAGCCTGGGTGACAGAGTGAGACCCCTATCTCAAAAATAACTAAATAAATACATTTAAAATATACATATATATTATATATATATTTCGTGACTAATATCTTGCACATACCAGCACACCTCATTAATTTTCATGTAACCATCCAGAGGCTTCTCTTCTCTCCTCAGAAATTCGAGCTCAACTGGTAGAACAACAAAAATGCCTGGAGCAGCAAACGGAGATGCGAGTTCAGCTTCTCCAGGACCTGCAAGATTTCTTCCGGAAAAAAGCTGAAATTGAGACGGAATATTCCCGGAATCTAGAGAAATTAGCAGAAAGGTTCATGGCAAAAACGAGAAGCACTAAGGATCATCAACAATACAAGTAAGAGACTTGAATCTAATTCACCTTTCCAAGGGTGATATCCATCCTGCCTTTGCCACCTTTGTGGATTTTCGATTTTTCTATTTTTGTCTGAGTAGTGGTTGTAGAGCATATTCTCATAAATCAAAGCAGCCCTCTACATTTGTAATTTATGGGCATCAGTTTATCATTTCAAACTAGTGTAATCTGTTGACAGTTTTGTCTTTCCAATACATATATATTTATGGATAACTTTATATGCCAGAAGAGAAGGTATCTGTTTGTAAAATTCTTGATTATAGAAACCTGGGAGTTGATATCTGCTATAGGTAGGATAGATTTAAAGTAGCTTTTTGTTCAAGCAAAGACCTCAGATTTTCTATTGTGCATTTATATGAAAATAAGCAGTAAGAATTGCTTGAGTTTAGTGCCCCCTTCCTGCCCATCATGTTTATGGTCATTGTAATTGACACTGATTTAAAACAAAAGTTTTAAGGAAAATGCTATGAATGAGCATCAAGTAAGTTTAATTATAACTTATTTGCTTTAAAAATTACACATAAGATGTTCTGCTAATGAAATTTACCATATGATTTAAATCCTGGGGACAGGACTGGGCAGGGTGGCTCATACCTGTAATCCCAGCACTTTGGGAGGCCAAGGCAGGTGGATCACCTGAGGTCAGGAGTTCAAGACCAGCCTGACCAATATGGTGAAACCCCATCTGTACTAAAAATACAAAAATTAGCCAGGCATAGTGGCATGCATCTGTAATGCCAGCCACTCGGGAGGCTGAGGTAGGAGAATATCTTGAACCCGGGCAGCAGAGGTTGCAGTGAGCTGAGATTGCAACACTGCACTCCAGGCTGGGCAACAGAGTGAGACTCCATGTCAAAGAAAAAAAAAAATCCCAGAACAAAGAAAGACAAGTAAGCAGATAACTCCAGTGAAATATTCAAGTGCTCCAACAGGGGAAGGCCGGGGAGACCCTGGACAGACCCAGTTGATATCTGTTCTGCATTGGAGGTGGGAAAGGGAAGGTCCTGAAAGAAGTGGCATCTAAGCAAAGACCTGAAGGACTAGTTGGTCAATAAAGGAGAGAAGAGGAGGATATTCCAGGCAAGGGAACCATCATGGGCAAGGGGCCGGCAGGGAATGTACCACGCCCGGCTAAGGGATGTACAGCAGGTTTGCAGAATAGAAGTAGTCCAGTGGGAGTGAGTAGGGAGGCGGTGAGCTACATGGCTGCAGGTGTGAATCAGAGCAGGTCCTGGGGGCCTGGGGATCTTCCTGGCCAGGCCTCCATCCAGACCTTTTCCTGAGGGCACGAGAAGGAACACTGCAGGTGGAGAGAAGTTGACCTGTTTAGGAGATAGTAAAAAGACAGTGCAGGCTTTCATTTCTGTAAACACAGCAGGCCAGATAATCTGAAAAACATGTAAATCTGAAAACTCTCAGAAATGTTGGTTAACATATAATGGACATCCTTTTAAATATAAATTTCTAGGGGCCAAAAAAAGAGGGAACTGAAAACCTAAGTGGCAGTTGTATCTACCCTTTAATTTCACAGGGGGAGAGAAGAGGAGGTCTGTGCCAAGTAAAGACTTGGAACTAAAAGCTTCCTCCCCACCAACCCCATTGCATTGCATCCCAGAACCAGAAGAGCTGCTATCTCAGTGAAATGGTTAAACAGAAAACCCTCTACCCACCTTCACGGGGCACAACAAGGAGACCTGGCTGCTCAGCCTGGGCTCCTGTTTGGAAGGGGCTGCAGAGAAGCATGCCTTTCTTTCACCATTGGCATTGCAGTTCCATTCATTTTACACCTCTCCATGACCTTGGAGCCTGCATAAAAAAATGGGATGGGAACTATCCCTGGGATACTTGTGCAGAAGCAAACACAAAACTATTCTGGATAAGAAATACCTCTCTCTTTCTTTCTCTCTCTCTCTCTCTATTTCTCTCTCTCCTCTCTTTTCTCTCTTCTCCTTTTTCTTTCTCTCCCTTTCTCTCTCCTCTCTCTCTCTCTCTCTCCCCACGCACACAGTCTTTCGACTGTAACCTTTACTGTTGGTCCAGCATAAAAATAAATCTTAATGATGATCCCCAGGGTGAACAAATGTTATATGTACTTAACAGAGAGTGGGGCTGGGAAGCAGAGGCTGGAGCCAGTACTGTATTCACATTTATAGTAACTTAACTGTTTCTTTTTAAAAGCAGTTGTAATTAAGAAGGCAGCCCATTCATCTATTCAGTAATTTTCTTTTTTCTTTTTTTTTTTTTTTTGAGATGGAGTCTTGCTCTGTCACCCATGCTGGAGTACAGTGGTGCGATCTCGGCTCACTGCAACCTCCTTCTCCCAGGTTCAAGCAATTCTTCTGCCTCATCCTCCCGAGTTAGTGGGATTACAATAGGTGCCCACCACCATGCCTGGCTAATTTTTGTATTTTCACTAGAGACAGGGTTTTGCCATGTTGGCTAGGCTGGTCTTGAACTCCTGACCTCAAGAGATCTGCCTGCCTCAGCCTCCCAAAGTCCCGGGATGACAGGTGTGAGCCACCGTGCACAGCCCATTCAGTAAATATTTTTGAGTATCTTCTGTGTTTTGCATTTAGTAATCGGTGGCTGTGAAGGGAAAATATGGATGGGTCCATGTATCTTATCTGGCCCCATGGCAGATGGGTGCATTTTTGTTTCTCCTGGTTTATTTGGTAGTTTTCTTTAAAAGGTAAGCAGTCTGAAATTTTCTTTAACTTGAGTGAGTTTATTATTGAATATGGGACTGAAGATAAGATGAATATGTCTGTGAAAAGGATAAAACAGGATTGGGAAAAAAAAGTCAGCCAGGTTTGGGTTTGAATATTGGCTCCACTTTGTGACTCTGGTTAAGTTACTTAACCTCTCTGAGCCTTGGTGTCCTAACTTGTAAAATGAGGTTTTATGACCCTTAAGTGAGAAACGTGATAAAGTCTTTGATACGACTGATAACCAACCCAGGATATGCACTTGATATTCCTTCTCCTTTTCACCAAATGTTACATCTTTAGCATGATATCATTACCAATCATTTAAGCTATATTCTGGAGTCTGGTTCTTACTCAGTTTTGGGACACTTATTGTGTAGAACAATCTTTGGCCTAAAGATGCCACTGCATAGTGGAAAGACCAAGGCTTGGTTCAGCTTCCCTGGACTCAAAAAAGACTCTCTCAGACACTAGCTTTAGTCTTTATCAAATCAGTATGCCTTGCTAAGCTTCCATTCTTTCACTGATAGAAAAGATACAGAGGGCCAGGTGTGGTGGCTCACATTTGTAATCCCAGCACTTTGGGAGGCTGAGGTAGGTGGATAACTTGAGGTCAGTAGTTCAAGACCAGCCTGACCAACATGGTGAAACCCTGTCTCTACTAAAAATACAAAAATTAGCCAGGCATGGTGGCAGGCACCTGTAATCCCAGCTACTTGGGAGGCTGAGCCAGGAGAATCGCTTGAACCCAGGAGGAAAAGGTTGCAGTGAGTCGAGATCACGCCATTGCAGTCCAGCCTAGGCAACAAGAGTGAAACTCCATCTAAAAAAATAAAAATAAAAATAAATAAAAAGAAGATACAAAGAATCTCTGCCTCAAATGGTAGTAATAAGGATTAAGTAGAGTTGATATCTGTAAAATCTTTATACCAGCCTCTGGATAAAATAGCTGACTTTATATAGCACTTACTATATATACGCGGTATTATTGTAAGCATTTTAAAATAATATTAACTCCAGTGATTCTCATGAACAATCTTACAAGCACTGTTATTTTACCCATTCTACAAAGTGACTGGGGCACAGAGCAGTTAAGATCATTTGCCCAAGATCTCATAGCTAGTAAGGGGTAGTGCTGCAGGTGAACCTAGACAGTGCAGCTCAAGAGGCCATGATCTTGACATGGGTATTACTTTTCACAGTAAGTGCTCAGTAAATGATAGCTGTTATTGTTTTCAATATTACTGCTACTGCTATTATTACTAAGGCAATAATAATTGTTTATGCAATGAGTGAAATAACACTTATTTAATGCTTACTATGGGGCAAGGCCCTGAGGATACGTTGAAGCATGAAATGTTCTGAAAGAATGTGTGGGTTACTTCAGCAGAGAAGATCTACATGAAGATTAATAGAAATAAGGTACCATTTACCTTATTATATGGGGCTGGGTAGATAGAAACTCTCAATAGAAAAGTTCCAATTACCTGCTATAGAACCACTGCTCTTTGCCTGATGGTGTTAAGAAAAAAGGGAGATGGCAGGGTAGAGGGTATAATTCTTCAGTGTGCCAGTGGGGAGAATGGGAGGCTGCCCTCACAGGTGCCAAGTGCTAGGAGCCTAAATCAGGCCTTCTTCCCCTGTGTGCATTCCTGCTTCCATTGTCTGCTTTCATTTTCTTCTGGAGAGGGCACTGACTTAATGCAGTATTAAATCCTGAATCTGGCCGGGCGCAGTGGCTCAAGCCTGTAATCCCAGCACTTTGGGAGGCCAAGACGGGCGGATCACGAGGTCAGGAGATCGAGACCATCCTGGCTAACCCGGTGAAACCCTGTCTCTACTAAAAAATACAAAAAACTAGCCGGGCGAGGTGGCAGGAGCCTGTAGTCCCAGCTACTCGGGAGGCTGAGGCAGGAGAATGGCGTAAACCCAGGAGGCGGAGCTTGCAGTGAGCTGAGATCCGGCCACTGTACTCCAGTCTGGGCGACAGAGCGAGACACCGTCTCAATAAATAAATAAATACATACATACATACATACATACATACATACATACATACATAAATCCTGAATCTGAGAGACGCCATGGCAGAAAGACCCAACTTCATCATGTCTTTCCTAACTTAATTAACATTCAGAGTCACAAATGATCATAAATAATAGGAGAATAACATGTCTGATTAAAGGGTGCTTTTGTTCCTGTGTTAGCATAAGGATTCTCTGCCATTTTGCCATTTTACAGTTACTTTTTAAAGAAAAAATAAACAAAAAAATTTCTTTTCGGCCGGGCGCGGTGGCTCAAGCCTGTAATCCCAGCACTTTGGGAGGCCGAGACGGGCGGATCACGAGGTCAGGAGATCGAGACCATCCTGGCTGACACGGTGAAACCCCGTCTCTACAAAAAAAAAAAAATACGAAAACTTAGCCGGGCGAGGTGGCGGGCGCCTGTAGTCCCAGCTACTCGGGAGGCTGAGGCAGGAGAATGGCGTAAACCCGGGAGGTGGAGCTTGCAGTGAGCTGAGATCCGGCCACTGCACTCCAGCCTGGGTGACAGAGCGAGACTCCGTCTCAAAAAAAAAAAAAAAAAATTTCTTTTCTTTTTTTTTTGTTTTTGAGACAGACTTTTGCCGTGTCTCCCAGGCTGAAGTGCAGTGGCACAATCTTGGCTCACTGCAACTTCCACCTCCTAGGTTCAAGCAATTCTTGTGCTTCAGCCTCCCAAGTAGCTGGGATTACATGTGCCCACTACCACGCCCAGCTAATTTTTGTATTTTTAGTAGAGACAGGGTTTCGCCATGTTGCCCAGGCTGGTCTCGAACTCCCAGTCTTAGGCAGTCCGCCCACCTCGGCCTCCCAAAGTGTTAGGATTCCAGGCGTGAGCCACCACGCCCGGCTGCAAACATTTTTTAAAAAGTACTTTTTCTTAAGCCGTATCATCGCAGTTGCTCACTGTTTTTGTTGAGTTACTCTTTAAGATTTTTAAACAGTTTTCTTTTGCTGTTTATATTAACTTTTAGCTTTATTTTATAGATTAAAACAAGGAGCAGTTATGAATCTGAAACAGTTTAATGGGTTTCAACAGGACATGTGACAAGTCATAAGCCAGCAAACTTCATGGTTCTCTTCATGAGCCTTGAGACAATGCAATAAAGTTCTGATTCCCAGGAACAGTTTTTGGGAGACTGGAGGTTATGTATCAGGGGATTAATAAATAACCCTCGAATTTATGTTCCATGCAACGCATAACTAGCCAAATTTCTTTTCCAGCAACAGACTGAACATTCAAAGCAGACTTTGTATGCCGTGGCAAAACCACAGTCTGTCTGAGACAGTAGTCAATAGATTTTTATGTAAACGTAAATCACTTTATTCAATGGAGTGTGTAAAGCTGAGGGCCTGCCTAAGCACTGTGTGTGTTAGGGTCCCATAGTCCTTGTCAGGAATATAGGTTTTCACCAGTGTTCTTGGTCCAGGTTTTTCCTTCCAAACCTGGACAATTGCTGGCTCTGTGCCGTCCACAGGCTGGAAGGCTGTTCTGCTGGCTGATAAGTATCCCGGTCTGAGAAATGCTCAGAGCAGGAAGCACAGCGACAGTATCCATCTGTTGTGGCTCCTTAGTTTGCCTTGGTGACTTCACTCATCTGATTGGGACAGCTTTGAAATGGATGGTAATTCTGTGTTTCTTCACTTCTTAGGAAAGACCAGAACCTGTTGTCTCCAGTGAACTGCTGGTATTTGCTCCTGAACCAAGTAAGGAGAGAAAGCAAAGACCATGCAACCTTGAGTGACATCTATCTGAACAATGTGATTATGCGGTTCATGCAGATAAGTGAGGATTCTACCAGGATGTTTAAAAAGGTACACTCCATAAATCCTGCCATAGTGTGCTTTCCAGTAACTGCCTTGCCTATAACCAGGACTGAGAACAGTGTCTGAAAAATTAGGTGAATGAATCCTTTAGAGACACAGAATAAACGGTTAAAAATTAGATGAATGGATGTTTTAAAGACATGGAATAAAGAATTAAAAATCAGGCTGGGCGCGGTGGCTCATGCCTGTAGTCATAGCATTTTGGGAGGCCAAGGTGGGTGGATCACGAGGTCAAGAGATTGAGACCATCCTGGCCAACATAATGAAACCCCGTCTCTACTAAAAACACAAAAATTAGCTGGGCGTGGTAGCGCATGCCTGTAGTCCCAGCTACTTGGGAGGCTGAGGCAGGAGAATCGCTTGAACCCGGGAGGCGGAGGTTGCAGTGAACTGAGATCGCACCACTGCCCTCCAACCTGGGTGGCAGAGTGAGACTCCAACTAAAAAAAAAAAAAAAAAAAAAAAGAGTTAAAATTGGATGAATGAATCTTTTAAAAATACAGAAGAAAAAGTTAGGTATAGGGCATACGTATAGAGTTTTAAGTCGGTGAATCTACGAGCTAAACAATGTGAGCAAAAATTTTGAAATAAGATGTTCCTGCAAATTGCTCCTCTGCCCAGGAACGGACTACCTGTACTCATGAAAAATCAGGCCAGAGGGTAAATGCCTTGAATTCTTTGTTTGGGGCTCACACATGGTGAGAAACTTGTAAAGAACAAGATTATTACATGTGCTACTCTCTTGAGAAGATGCTAGCACAGTCTTTCTTAGTCTCACCAGACCAGCAGCAGAGGCTGTGAGAGAGCGAGATGAAGAAAATTTCACAGGGCACAGAAAACTCCATCCCTTACACACCAGCAAGCTTCCTCCTTCCCAAGTCCATTAAAAAACAAGAACTGGACTTTGAAGTTTTCTTATCATTGTTACTAATCTCAGCCAACTCTCAGCTGGTTTTTTGTTGTGTAGACATTTTTGCTGAGCACAAATAATAAAATGGGACCGTTTCCTGTGTAGGGAGTGCAGCTACTTGCCCAGTACAACTAGCGTTCATTTTTTATGCTTGTAAGATGAGAGTTTTCCCCACCCCCTCAGCTTTGTATTAGGAATGTTGATGCCTGTACCTATACCTGTACCTCTATTCAGTAAGTAATTATTAGTTTCAGAAAGTAGCGGGGAGAAAAACCACCCTGTAGATTAATATTTATGTTTCAAAGAGTCTCCTTAAAACAAAGACATAGTGTTAAGCAGGCCAGCTGGAAAATTTCTTAGTCATGTTTGATGTATCCACATTAGATTTGATTTCTGACCTAGAAAGGGAATTTAGCAAGCTCTAAGTCACCTTATGCTCCATTAAATAGAAAAAAAAAAATTCAAACGAAGGAGAAACTTTGAAAATTGAAACTAAGGAGCATATAATTTAAGAACAGATAGAGAAATATCCTATGCATCTTAAATAGTAGAGTTTTTAAAAAGTAATTTAGACAGAGCCATGAAAGTGAAATAATTTTCTTGTACATGAGCTCTTTATGCAGAGACCTCATTTGGTTTAGCAGGTTTTTCTGAGCATCTCTTATGGGCAGGAGACTACGATGACAGGTGTTGAAAAGGCTGCAAAGATGAAGAAAAACTAGTCCTGGTGCTCAAGGAGGTCACAGTTTATCCAAATTTGTATGGCACTATATAATGCTTCTTATTGAGACAGGGCCTCTAGGACCAGTACCTCTACTGAGTTCATTTATTAATCCATTCAACAAAGCATCTTTAAAATGCCTGGCTAGGGGAGCAGAGCTAAAAGACATGTCCCTGCCTGCAAGGAGCTCATTACAGTAATTAACAGTTACCACGCTAAACGGAACTGGAAGGCTGGAGATCTTAACTCTACCTAGGGGATGAGGAAATTCTTCACAGCTAGGGGAACACTTGAAGTGAGACTTGTAGGAGAAGGAGGCATTCATCAAACGGAAGGACAAAGAGCTATTCCAGGAAAGGAGAACATGAGCATGTTCCGGGAAAGGAAAGAGTTTGATATGATTGGACCAGGGATCGTATGGGAGTGGGTGATGGGATGTGAAATTAGAAAGGATGGTCATTAAGAAGGGACTTTGTATGTCTTGCTAAAATGTGAGGATGTGTATTTTGTAAGTCAAAGTCAAGGGCTTGATAAAGTGGATAGAAACCTAGGGCTAAGAGTCAAACAGATTCGGATTTGAATTCCAGCCCTTCTGCGTACTTGCTTTGTGATCTTGGGAGATCATTCCAGAGATTCAAGAGCAGGCTGTCCATTCTTGAGGGAGCAAGAAAGGCAAAATTGGGCAGAGGGAGAGGCTGCACCTGTGAGTGCTCTGGGGCTGGCATGGCCTTTGGAGTGATCTCATATCCAGGCAAGGAGTCCTGGCCTTTGTTTTGGGGAGGGATTAAGTAATCTTGGAGTGAGGCAGCTCCCATTGGTGGACGGTAATTCCCAGAGAGGGATCAGCTGTGAGTTTCAGCAGCTAGCAGCCAGTATTCCCAGTAGTTGGAGGAATGAGTCACTGGCTCTTGAGGAATGGCCTGGAGAATGCACAGTAGACACACACACACACACACACACACACACACGCACACACATGCAGAGAGAGAGACAGAGACAAAAACAGATATGCCTGCTTGCTTGCTACTAGAAGTTCTCTTCTTATCCAGACTTTCTGGTTCTCAAAGAATTTCATCCTTGGAAACTGCCTATTTACAGTGGATTCCTGGTTACTTTGGCATTTAGTAGGGGGAATGCTCCATGCTTCCTGAACAGCTTTTTCATTCCTAAACATTGCTGACCACGTGGAAGGGTAACAAGTCATTACAATTGCAGGTGGGAAGTTCTGCCTTCCTCGAGCGAGTATAGCACACTACGCACCTCACCTTCCCATCAGTGTTATTGCCGGAAGAGGAAAGAATAAGAGAGGCAAAGGGCACAAAGGAGAGATCGGAGTTTATAGAGGAGTAAGATCAACGCCTAGGACACATTTGTCATCTGAAAGAATAAAAAGCCAGAATCTATATCTACCAAGTCCAAAGAATTCCAGGTCCCTTTAGATTAGAAAGCAAGACTAGTCTTTTCTGCCTTTTTTTTTTTTTTTTTTTTTTGGTACCCGTTTATGCCTGAGGTTGCAATTTTTTAAATTTTTACAGTTAGAACTTGGCGATGACCTTGACCAGTAAGATACAAATTACTCCCATATGCTTAGTGTTCCAATAGTGGAACACTAGGCATAAATGGTTTTTAATCACCAATCTTCCTCTTTTTTTAGCTCTTCTTCCATTGTTATGGTTCTAGGTCAGAAGCCTATTTTCTATCAAAATGGAAAGAAATTATTAGCATGAATCTGAAGCAGCCTTTAGAACTGCTGTGGAGTCATTAGTGAGCATAATGCTTGTTTTCCTTGGGAGAAGATTTTGAGACGTCCTCATGTTTCAATAATATCCCCATGTCTATATGGACCTCCAAATCAATACTGTGTATCTGATAGTTTTGGCCTCTTAAACAGCCATATCTTTTACAGTTTCCTCAATGACAAAAAATCCTGTTACCCAAATTATTCTCTCTGATAAGGAGTGTGGAGCAGGTAATTTCAGGAATTTTTTTGTGTGTAAATGGATATAACAATCAAGAAGACACTTGTAGAAATACTCAATTCCATGCAGAGTTATAGGGAACAACTTCAAGACTTAAATCTTAATTACATCAAAACCAGTTATAGACATAGTTGCCTAAACTTGAAAGTTTTCAACAGGTTAAAAAAAAAAAGTGAAGCATTTTAAAAACAACAGTATTCAACTATTCAAATACTGATTATTTTAGATTTATGCCTTTAAAATTCTAAATGAAGCCTATTGGTCAAAATAAGCTTTTAGGTTCTGAAATCAGATATTCTGGGTATGAATCTTGGCTTTCCCACTGTTGGGAGCTGTGTGGACTTGGGAATATTTGTAAATAAGCCTCAGTTTCTGCAGCTATAAAGTGGATATAGTAACCTACTCCAGATAGTCGTTTAGAGGATTCATGAGTTATATATGGAAAGCCACTTAGCCTAGTGTCTGGACTTAATAAGTCCTGGTAACTTTCATCTAATATCTTTATTATTATCTATAGTATAAGCACTTATTCTATATACCAGAATAATTATGTAATGTGAGATTATACCAGATATTATACCAAATGTATCCTCATTCCAAGGAGAGTATAGTTTTCACAATGATATGAAAAACACTTCCAGAGAATAAATTTTATTTTCTACTTATTATGAAGTTCCAAACAATATTTGTAAGCAAACAGTGATAAGTGCCCTCACAACAGCATTGCTTGTGGCTAAATTAAAATTTTCGTCCTCACCTTTGAACATTTAGTGGGAAATCAGGGAGTATCCAGGTGAATGCCCAAGCTGACCAAGACTCCGTGCCTCTCAAATCCCCCACAGCCGTTTCACCTGGAGAGCCTTACCTTTGAGGCTTGATTTCTTCATTCATTCAACAAAAGAGTTATTTAATTCTAAACCTTCTACTAGATAGAGACAATGTAAACACAGACAGGAGAGTACTCTGCTTTTACCCTCTTAAGTTCTGCTTAGCTATTTTAAGAGAAGGTCAGAATTTAGAGGCTCCTGCTACACAAGGGCTT
This sequence comes from Papio anubis, assembly GCF_008728515.1. Lineage (NCBI taxonomy): Eukaryota > Metazoa > Chordata > Mammalia > Primates > Cercopithecidae > Papio > Papio anubis. The sequence continues at coordinate 58,392,486 of NC_044984.1, forward strand.
GTTTCATTCTCAACCCTCACTTGTTTCCCAAAGAACCAGGGCTGATGTGCCTCTTGCCCTGTTCTCCAGCCTTGCCTTCTGCAGTCATGAGCTTTTGCTTCCTTCTTTCCATTACTCAAGCTGAAACAGAGTGCTCTGCATCTGGTTTGGTTCTGCAGCCAGAAAATGTGCAGTTCCTGTGCTACACATAAAAATGTAATTAATGTCATCTGTCACAGTTGCAGGACGGGCTATACAGCCAGCTTGCAATAATCACTTTATTTAAGCACCTAATCACAAGGTGTTATTTACCAATTTTAAGAAAGTTAATAGAAGTATGTAGTTTGGAGGTATACCATCAAATGGTGGCATTTGAATATGTTAGTTTATCTCTATGGGTTTTAAATTATCTGGAAGTCTATCGTTTCCCCAAAGATGGTTTTAAAATCATTAATATGTTTTTATCCTTCCTTGGTTTGCATAATTACATGTACAATATAATTCATTTTGTTTCTTCACCAATAATGATGATATTTGTAAGCTGCCACTTACTGAGTTTTAGCTGTGTGCCAAGCACTGTACTCTACATTTTCGTAAATTAACTCACATATCCTCACAGCTGCCCGGTGAACAGGTATTATATCCACACTTCAGGGATAAGGAAACAAAATGCTCAGGAGTATAAATTGCAGCGTCAGGCTGACTAGCATGTATTCTTGTCTTAGCCCGTATGTCTTAGATAGTTCATAGCTGCTATGTACTCTGTTGGTATTTCTTGGTGGTAATTAGAGATGTCACCCAATGCATAGGGTCAGAAACTTCTAAGAAATAGGACACTATGGTTCTTGTCCTAGTCATTTCTTATGAAAAGACTGAAGAATGATATTCTGGGAAGAGGCACAAAATCTGTCAGTCATCCAAGTTATAGGGAGGGACTCAAAGCAGCAGAAACTGGCCCCAAATCACTGAGAATAACCCCTCTTTCTCATAAGTGCCATAGGTTGTCAGAGTCAGACTCACAGAAATTCAGTTAACTCACTTGAGGTATTGCTGATTGTGTGGCTTAATCTGAAAGAAAGGAGAGGTTACTAGTAAGATTCATGCTTATTTTTTATTTTGATCAAAGACAGCTCTATTCTATTTAAGTACCCCAACGTGAAAAACAAAGCAAAGATATTTTATGAAGGAGAAATGCTGTAGTTTCAAATACACCATTTAAAATAAGTTAATATTCAAACATGTTTTAGTAGAGGTTAATAAAAGATACCACTTGACTACAAATCTCTAAGGCTCTGACCTTGTTTTTTTTTAAAAAAAAGGCCCGTAAGTTAAAAGCATCTGAAAACTATCAATCTATATATGTGAAAAAAGAACCTATTTCTCTTTGAATATAAAAATATATATGGATTGTAGACATTTAGAAAACACTAAAAATATAAAAAGAAATAATAATTACCCGTATTAACACTACCTACTTTTAAATTTTAGGCTCTATCTTTTCAATATTTATATGTGTATAATATATTTAAATATGTACATATATATTTTACAGAATTGAGATTTCATTCTATATAGCTTGGAAAGGTGTCATTTTCATATAGAATTATTAGTATTTCTCACATCTGGAAATAGACTACCTCACAACTACATAGTACTTTACTTTGTGCATGGCCATGTTAGGTTTCTGTTGTTGGACATTTAAATCTATGATTTTTTTTTTTCTTATGCTACATTCTTTGAAGTAGAATTATCAAGTTGGAGCGTGGCCTTTGAATTTTGTTAGAATTTCATGTCTTGAATTAAATTCTTACCATTTGCTTTTCTGGAATAATGATGGTCATGGTTGTCATTTACAGACAAGTCATATATTCACTGAAAAATTAATTGACTATTTTATTAGCAGTAAGCTACCACATATAATTTAGTGTACTTATATAACAGTAGTAAATAATATAACAAGAAGAACTTTTTCAAAGCATTTTAGTGCAGTGTTGCAGAAGAATTAAATGGTATTCCGGTGGCCTCAAGGGGCAGCTTAATTATTGATAGGGCCTGGATAAATAAGAATAGTTCAAGCTAACACTGCTAGCTGGTTCTCTTGGGTTTTATCAACCCCATGACTAGCTTTCTTTTTTTTTTTTTTATAAGAAAGAAGCCAAAACTAAACTATCATTTTTTGCAATGATGTAATTTTCTGAAATATTTTAGAACATATTTTTAATTTATATTTCTGAATTGCTTATCAGGATGGCAAGCACATAATAAGTGCTCTCTGAATAGCAATTATTGGTGCTGCTGTTCTTGGAGTTACATTGTTGCCTTTATTATTTAGTAACAATAGGATATGTGTGATTGGCCTGGCTTTAACTTTAATATAACAAGAGGAAGTACTGAATACTGAAGGCAACTGTAACACAATGGTAAGTATTTGAGTATCTAAACACAGAAATGGTACAATACAATTACAGTGTGCAAGATAAAAAATGAGACACCTGTGTAGGGCAGCTCCATTCTAATCTTATGGGACCACTGTCATTGAGGACAATAACAGCTATACAGGTTTGTAGCCTTGGAGCAGTGGATTATACCATATAGACCAGGTGTGTAGTAGACTATACCATCTGGGTTTGTGTAAGTACACTCTATGATGTTCACACAACAATGAAATCGCCTAATGATGCATTCCTTAGAATATGTCTCTATTGTTAAGTAATGCCTGCCTGTACTTGAACTCATGATTACATTGAGACAAGTGGTCAAGGAACACTTGAAAACTTATTTTTTAGCTAAAATTAAAATCTAGAAGGGTAAATTGTTTTAAATGGATATCTCTAAGTTACTTTTGTTTTATTCTGTTTGCTAATCTGTAGTTTCTAATTTCACACAATGAACATGTTGTATAATAAAACACACAATAAAACAGTTATTTTTTGTAAACTGAAATCTGAAGGTATACCAGTGTTTGTTTGCTGTAAAGGAGGGGGAAAACTCTATCCAGTAAATAATTCATCCCCAAATGCTGTTTATTAATGGAGAATCTGCCTATTCTATGGGTCCAGTTGAAAATTACACTTGGATTATGCACTCTTAAGATGGTTAAAATAGGAAGACATGAGATCAGAGGACTTCTGACTAAGACAGCAGATTCTACATGGGCTTCAACCACCTTACTTCCCAAATTATCTGTTAAATGACCCATCAAATACATAAATAGGAAAAACTAGAATAATTATTTCAACTTCAAGCAGAGCCCATCATTCCTTTGCACAAATCTTCTAATGACTCTCACCACACTCAGAGCAAAAGTCTACATCCCTACCTCCCTTCCCCAGCTTTATTCTTCTTTATAGCACTTATCCCTTTGTGACATACTATATATTTACTTAATTATTTGTTGACTTTCTGTCTCCCCTCAATTCCAGTGAAAGTTCTTAAGGGAAGAGACTTTCATGTTGTTCACTGAAACAATGACTGGCACAGAGTAGGTGCTCAGTAAATATTTATTGAATGAATAAGTAATGAATAAAGATTTACTTCTGCATTAGAAACCAAAGATAGTGGCATTTACATAACACAAGTTTCAAGGCATTTCAGCAAGACCCAGCATTAGCAAGGCTAGGTTTAAGCAACACTATAATGTACAACCTACTTCCCGAGAGAAAGAAACCAGAGTGGGTCCTAGTAGCAACCCACCTTCACAGGTCAGCTAGGAGACTGATGACTCTCATCGCTGGAGCATCCTCTCTGTTCTGTCACAGATTGGTAGCCCTGGGACCATGGTGTTAAAAAGCACCACACTTTGCTCTAATCAGCCATAGGCACCATGAAATTCACCGGAAGGTTCCCATGGCACAGTTTCCCACCTAACTCCCCCAACTGAAAATTGCTCTTACGATTATCTTCTTTTTCATCATTCCTTGAGATATTTGGAAATCCAGTCTATATAAAAATTACTCAAGAACTATCAGTCAAAATCAAGCTCAGCCTCCCATTTACTCTTAAGACAATACCAGGCAAGCATGGACTTCCTTAGAGAGATAATTATGCACATACTTACAGGGATAAGTATGAATAAACAGAGAGGAATACATAGTTCCTCTAAATATATGCTATAGTTTATTCATTCATTCTTCAGTAAGTACTTATTTGAGGCTTTCTTTGTCTCAGGCATTTGTCAAGATGTTGGGGATACAGCAGTAACCGCCACAGGCCTTCTCCCTACCCCTTGGATCTTACAGTGGGACAGTACAGGCAATTACAGTCTTAATTACAGAATAGCATGTTAATTGTACAGTAAGGAGAGAAGGCCCTTACTTCTTAGGACTTGGAGATCAGGAAAGCTGCAATTTGAATCAGTTATTAAGAGTTAGCTGGAGAAATGATGGGAAAGGAGCAGAAAACTCTTCCAGGAAAAAACAGCATGTGTGAAGAATCACATGCCATGAGTGATTTCATGGAGGACAAGGGTGTTCTTTGTAGGTGAATCAAAGAATGGGAGAGGGCAGATGGCAAGAGAGATGATTGGAAAATAAGAAAGAGTTGAAATTAAAGGCCATGTTGAGGAGTTCGAATTTATTCTAAGAACAGTGGAAAGCCATTCACAGGTTTAAACACGAGAGTGACGTGATTCACTTTCAGTGTGCCTGGAGTGTGGAGAGTGGACTGAAAGGTAATAAGACAGAAAGACTCAGTTTGCAGCTCTTAGAACTAATCCAGATGAGAGATGACGATGCTTTTCCTTGGTTGTGGCAGTAGAAGCAGAGGAGCAGGTGGATTCGAGTGGTGTGTTGGAGATAGAATATGTAATGTAGGCCTGGGTAATTGATTGGCTGGGTGGGAGAGGAGAGAGATGTAGAGGGAGCAGTCAGAGGTGACACCCAGGCTTAGGCAGTTGTCAGGATGATAGGTGTCATATGAGAGGAGAAGGCTCGGGGCACAGAGGCTGTGATGGGAAAGGGATTGTGGAAAACATGGTGTTTACTTTTGGGTGTGCCTGTGGATAACTGGGTAGAGAAGCCCCATAAGCAGACCAAGAACTTCAGGAGCGAGATCAAGACTAGAGAGTTGAGAATCTTCCACCTTTGGCAGGTCATTAAAATCCTGGGAGTAGTTGAGATAAACCAGGGAGAACATATAGGGTGAGGAGGGAAGAGTAAGGAAAAACTCACAGAAAAACTAGGAATTAAAGAATGAGAAGAAGAAACATATCCTATAAAATGACTGAGAAGGATCAGCCAGAGAGGTGAGAAGAAACGCAGGTGAGTGAGGTGTCCAGAAAGCTAAGTGAAGAAAATGCCAGGAGGGAGTGGTCAATATGCAAAGGCCATGACGTCCACTGAACTGAGCAGCAAAGGGTCATTGATTATCTCTGTAAGAGCAGTCTGGGCAGAATGGTAGATGTTGAGCGAGCAAATTGGGACAGCAAATGTGGACAGTATTGTCTAGAAATTTGCCTGTAAAGAGGAGGAAAGATAAGGGAGGTATTTGAAGAAGAACGTTGGTCAAGAAAGGTTTTTTTTTGTTGTTGTTGTTTGTGTTTGTTTGGGGTGTGTGTGTGTGAAAAAAACAGGATGTTAGGACAAACTAGTTTAAAATGTTGAGGAGGGCCAGGCCTGGTGGCTCATGCCTGTAATCCCAGTGCTTTGGGAGGCCAAGGCGGGAGAATCACTTGAAACCAGGAGTTCAAGACCAGCATGGGCAACATAGCAAGACATGATTTCTGTAGAAAAAATATTTAAAAGTTAGCTGGGCATGATGATGTACACCTGTACTCCCCCAACTACTTAGGAGCCTGAGGAGGGAGGATTGCTTGAGCCCAGGAGTTCAACGCTACAGTAAGCAATGAATACACCACTGCACTCTGGCCTGGGCGACAGAGTGACGCTCTGTCTCTAAAAAAATCCAAAAATAATATGTTGAGGAAAAGGAGCCAAAAAAAGGGAAGCTTGACATTTTAGGAGAGAACAGGTGTAACTGATTGACCCAAGACTCTGCCAAGGGAGCAGGTAATGGGACCCAAAGGACAGACAGAGGGATTAGCCTCTGGCAAAAGACTGTATTTGGAGATGAGAGAAGAGCTGCTATGGATGCAGGATTCTCTATTCCTGTTTCTTTGTGAAGTTAGAAGTGATAACATCTCATAAGCAAGAGGAGGAGAAAGAATGGTCTTTTGGGAAAATAAGGTTTGAGAAAAGTAGAAAAGATTCCAACCAACCCCTGGAGGGACTGAGAATTAAAAATAAAAGAAATATGATGTGAAAAAGAATCCCCACTTGAGAAAATATCACAATATGAAAATAGAATATGAGTTTTCAAATAAACTTGCTGAAAAGACACACACACGTAGTACTTTCAAGCCTCAAGCTTGCATGACTTCTACAAGCATTCCGTAAAAGCATCCTCTTTTCAAAAAGAACACAAGTTAGGTATTATATATAATATTAAATGTCAGAAAACAATGGAGCAAAACCAAGGACAATTGAAGGAAAGTTACAACTCCAAAATTCTAGATAAAACCAAGTTGTTACTCATTTTAAAAAGCAACTGAAGAGCAATCTTAAATATGTAGTGTACTTTCCTGAATGCACACTTAGTTTGGGTAGCTTGTGTGCAAAGTTAGCATTTTCCTTTTATCAACTCCCTGAAGTATTTCTTGCCCACAGTGGCTTTGGGCTTGGCCACATGACTTGCTTTGGTCAATGGGACAATGGTAAATGTGAAGCAAGCAGATACTTGAAAAGTGCTTCCACATTGTGGCCTGCCCTCTTTTGATGCTTTTAGACATGTAACATGTTATCAAGTCCCAGCTAGCTTGCTGGATGAGGCACAAGACTACATGGAAGGCAACTGAAACCTCCTGAGTGACAGCCAGCCAAATATTACACATATAATGAGGACATCTTAGATCATCCAATTGTCAGCTGACCCCAGCTGATTGCAAATGCAAGAAAGAACACAGCCAAGCCAGCTCAGAACAGAAGAATCTCCCAGCTGGCCCACAGAATCCTGAGCTAAGTAAAGTGTTGCTTAAAGCCCCTAAATTTGGACGTTTTGTTCCACAGCAAAAGTTAAATGATACCCTAGGTAAAGACCTGTGCCCTCCCCAAAAGGTAGATGAAATCAGAAGATATACATAGGTTTTGGGTAAATAGACTAAGTATACTCCACCATGCCTTTCCCACTGAAGGCATGTTTAAAAACTGCATACCTGCAGCAGTTTAAAAACTGAAAATTAAACGGTAGCAGGTAGGTTGGGGAAGAAGACCAGATTTTTAAAATTCCATCAAATTGGCATTATGTTTTCCACTTCTTTTCCTTCAGTATCCTCCAGCCTAAATGCAAGGCAGCTAGAAACCTGAAAGTAGACATTGGACTTACTTAAACATAGAGGGCTGTAAGAGAAGCTGTTAGCTGTGACACAAAAAGCAGAAAAGGGAAAATAAAGATGATCCAAATTTTTCATTTTTCTCACTACTTCCTCATGCCCCAGTCACTAGACAATCCCAAAATGGCAACAGCAGCAGTGACACCAACAGAAGCCTACAATTACCTACAACTCTGAAATAGAGAAACTTTCCTCCCTGATCAGAGGAGCTGTGATCCAAGAGGGTGGGGCAACCACCTGTTGTTTTATTTTCTGTCTGTCCTGCTGCCACGTGGCCTCAGATGTGGACACAGTCATAACGAGTGTTTAGTAGATTAGAAAAACTGAAGCCCCAACTTTCCAGTTAGAGCAATGAAAAGGGGAGCCCTAGGAACCAAAAAGTACTGGGGAGATTTCAGAAGGGGTAAAGATTGAGAAAGCAACACCATAAAGTTCTTTATGAACTGCTGAATCCCTAAGCTACACATGAATGAGACTTATCCTAGATAGAAACTTACCAAAGACTTCAAGAATTAAACTATAGAATAGGAGCATTGTGTGAGTTCCAGAGAAGCCACTTTGTGGTGCATCTGCAGGACAGGTATGAATAGCACTGCAAAGGTGTTGGAAACAATTAACAACAGGATACTGGTCAGAATTTGTATTCTGAATCCAACTAGACTGATTTCCTGATGGAATAAAATTATCAGAATTCTGTATATGGTTTAAACAAGACTTGGAGTTTCATAATATAATATGCAGAATATCTAGAATACAATCCAAAATTACTCAGCATACAAAGAACCAGGAAAACTTCAACTTCCATGAGTAAAAACATTGATAAACATCAAATTCTGAGATGACACAGATGTTTGAATTATCTAACAAAGATCTGTGTGTGTGTGTGTGTGTGTGTGTGTGTGTGTGTGTGTGTGTGTGTGTATGAGAGAGAGAGAGAGAGAAAGAGAAAGAAAGGAAAGAAGGAAGGGAGGGAGTGAGGGAGGGAGAGAGGAAGTGTCTCACTCTGTCGCCCAGGCTGGAGTACAGTGGCTCAATCATGGCTCACTGTAGCCTTGACCTCTCCAGGCTCAGGTGATCCTCCCACCTCAGCCTCCCAAGTAGCTGGGACTACAGGTGTGCACCACCATGCCCAGCTAATTTTTGTTATTTTTTTGGAAGTGGGGTTTTACCACGTTGCCCAGGCTGGTTTTGAATTCCTAGGCTCAAGTGATCTGCCTGCCTTGGCCTCCTAAAGTGCTGGGATTACAGGCATGAGCCATTGTGGCTGGCTACAAAGACTTTTAAAGCAACCATGATAAAAAATGTTCCAAGAAGTAAGGGCAGATACTCTTGAAATGAATGGAAAGCCAGGAAGTTTCAGCAGAAAAATAAAAGGTATAAATGCAAATTTGAGAACTGAAAAATGCTATAACTAAAACAACAACAACAAAAATTCACTAGATAGACTCAGTGTTAGAACGGAGATAACAGAGGGAAGAATCAGTGTATATGAAGGTAGATTAACAGATATAACCTGGTCTGAACAACAGAGAGAAAAAATATTTTTAAAAAAATGAACAGAGCCTCGGGGACTTTGGGAATGATACCCAAATGTCTAACATTTGTGTCATCAGAGGTCCTGAAGGAGAGGAGAAAGAGTGTGGGGCATAAAAATAAAACTAATTGAAAAATAATTGCAAGAAAATTTCCCAAATTTGGCAAATGACATAAACCTACACATTGAAAAAGCTCAGCAAAACCAAACTAGATGAACCTGAAGGAGTCCATATCTACACACATCATCATAAAACTGAAAACTAAAGACAAAGAAAAATATATTGAAAGCAGCCAGTGAAAAATGATATATTATTTTGGGGGGAACATTAATTCAAATGGCTGTGGGACTCTCAACCCACTCAATGCTAGCAGCACCTCACAGGTTGTGACAACCAAAAATGGATTCAGACAAGCCAGGTGTCCTCTGGGGGCAAAGTTGTCCCCAGCTGAGAAACATTAATGTAAATTGATTAAGTCTTCCATCCTAGTTTTTTTTAAAAGAAATATTCCAATTTGGTTTGTTTTCCCATCTTAGGGTTTACAAGTCCAAATTCAATGAACAAACATAGGGTCGGTCAGAAGGCACCCAGTCCCTCATGTCCCATGAAAAAGGAGTTTAAAAATATTGTTCAGTACCAGGTTTATTCAATTTCAGTTATTTATAAAAGATGAGCACTTAATAAAATTCATATTCTTTTTTTTTTTTTTTTTTTTTTCATTTGAGACAGAGTCTCGCTCTGTCACCAGGCTGGAGTGCGGTGGCGCGGTCTCGGCTCACTGCAGCTTCCACCTTCTGGGTTCAAGCGATTCTCCTGCCTCAGCCTCCCGAGTGGCTGGGACTACAGGCGTGTGCCACCACACCCAGCTAATTTTTGTATTTTTAGTAGAGATGGGGTTCCACCATGTTGGCCAAGACGGTCTTGATCTTTTGACCTCGTGATCTGCCCGCCTCAGCCTCCCAAAGTGCTGGGAATACAGGCATGTTCGTTTTCAAAGAAGTTCATTTTCAAAGAGGCATAGACACACTGAATCCTTACTCATTCTTCTCATCTGAGAAAGAAGATGCTGCTTTAAGAAAGACACTGATGAGGAGAGAACATTCCTACCATATGTTGAGGTGTCTGCAATTGAGATCAACAAATTCTAAAGCCACCTAAGAACAGTATTCTGGTTGCTAGCCAACTTTCTTACCAGTTGAAGACTATGTTTAATACCACATGGTAGGGATTCTAAAAGATTTTCAGCAGCTTTAAGAAATGCCATATTGGGGGAGATTGCACATATAGCAAATATTTGAATTAAGAAACACTTGTGATACCTTGGAATATATCAACCTAAAAATATGCATTTGCAGAAGAGATACCGAATATGGCTGTCAGATTTATTTCAGTACCTTTTAAATTTCAGCAGAAAAAAAATTATTGTGAGTGAAGCAGTTAAATAGGAACAAGAAAATTTGCCAACTAAATACTTTGTATAATTGACCTTGAAGCCTATAAAAAAGGAAAGATCTTGACACTGGATATATGAACTATTTAGATTGAGAAAAAATAATGTTCAATAATTAGTAGTAAATAAACACATGCACTACTTTTACTTTTTAAACGTTAACAGTTTCAAATGAACACATAGAACCATAATTGGCTAATGTGCTGGCTTGAACAAACGTGTCCATAAAAGTTTTATCTTAGCTGGGCACATTGGTTCACACCTGTAATCCCTGCACTTTGAGAAGCCAAGGTGGGAGGATTACTTGAGGCCAGGAGTTCACACTAGCCTGGGCAACATAGCAAGACCCCCATTTTACAAAAATAAAAATTAAAAAATAGCTGGGCATGGTGGTGTACATCTGTAGTCCCATCTACTTGGGAGGTGGAGGCAGGAGGCTCATTTGAGCCCAAGAGTTCAAGGCTGCAGTGAGCTATGATTGCACCACTGCACTGCAGCCTAGGAGACAGAGCAAGACCCCGTCTCTTAAAAAAGTTTTAACTCTTTAGCTCGAAAGATGGAGATTGCACAGGTCTACTATTATAATCAACTTTTATTATTTAACAAGATCTAATCACTCTACCGAAGAAGTCATGACAAATCCGTAGTAACTTATACTTCTCTTCCCTTTTTATTTTTTCTGAAACCTAACTTTACTGAAATCAGCTTTTCCCAAAACAGAATAGGCATTATATTTCTTTATTTATTCAACAAACCTCCATTGATAACCTTTATGTGATAGGCACAGTGGTGGCTACTAAGGTCACAAAAGTGAGTAAGACACAAATCTTCAACTGGTACACCTGTAGGATCTTAGACTCTAGTAAGGAAAGGAACTATAGACATAAAAATTACATTACAAATTGGTAACTGCTCTTAGATAGATAGGACCTAAGACCATGAGAGCACAAAGGATTGAGTAAAGCATTCTGGCTGGAAGAAAGGCCTCGCAGAGAGAGCAACATTTAGTCAAGCTCTTAAACTTGGTGGGGCTTTACAGAGAAACTAGGGAAAGTACATTCTTCTATACTGACAGACCAGCAAGGACAAGTCTCTGAATTTCTGATCCAGCCTAGCACATATCTAGGAAATGAAGCTAGGGAAAGATAAGGGTAGATAAGACTCCTGGTGGCCCCTTAACAGCAATGAGTTTTAAAGATGAATCAGGCCACTTACGTGCCTAGAGCAAATGCTCACATCTCTTACCCAGCTGGCTGGTGTTAAGAGTGTAGCCTGTGGTGTGATGAAGGATAAACAGTTCTGAGATCTAGAGAGGCAGGTTGTGGTAGGCACAAGAATTTGAATCTCAGTTTGAGGAATTGGTATGTTGTTATTTAAGCAATTAAGGATGCTAAGAGAGTTTGAAAGCAAATATATGACTTAATCAGCTTTGTTTTTTGAAAGCATTGTGAAGCATTTGAAAGCATTGGAATGGGAAGAAACTTGTCTTGGGGAACCTGGTGAGGAAGCTGTTGCATTAGTAATCTGGGTGATAATTTTTATCCTATCATGTGAATTGTGGCCAGAGCATAACTCTATACTTATAATGACATTGCCTTCAAAACGTTCTTATTGTTGTCAACCACTAGTGTGTCCTGGGGGGAAAAAATAATTCTCATTGGTGCAGATTAATAATGAGTGGAATGGATTTTTGCTGTTGACTTATAAAAGCCCTGTTAGTAATTTAAATCCAGAATATTTTTATTCAGTCCATCCTATTCAGATTTTCTTAAGGCTTCTACTTCTTTAGCTGATGGATCTTTAGCTTACTGGGAAACGAAAAAGAATCTAATCCTGATTCCTAGATTCTTGGACTTATAGTAACTATGCAGACATGGATTTGGACTGACTCCACCAAACAGGGCAATCACAAGTGATTACAAGTTACTGAGTGGCCTGTGTTGCTTCCTAATCCTCCCAAGATCTTAGCCTCCATTCCTTGAAATATAAAAACATGTACTTAATATCACTAGCTAGAAAATAACAAACCGTTATCTGTAAGGCAAGGAGAATTTGCTCTGATTTCTTTAAACTGTGTCATATAAGGCAGCGGTCCCCAACCTTTTTGGCACCAAGGACTGGTTTCATGGAAGGCAATTTTTTCAAGGGCAAGGGGATAGTTTCGGGATGAAACTGTTCCACCTCAGATAATCAGGCATTAGATTCTCATAAGGAGCATGCAACCTAGATCCCTTGCATGTACAGTTCACAGCAGGGTTTGTGCTCCTGTGAGAATCTAGTGCTGTGGCTGATTTGACATGGGGCGGAGCTCAGGCATTATAATGGTGGCTCGCCCACCACTCAGCCACCACTCACCTCCTACTGTGTGACCCATTTCCTAACAGGCCACAGACTGGTACCAGTCCACAGCCCAGGGGTTGGGGACCCCTGGTATAAGGAGCAGTTAAAGACATTGGGAATATTTAGTACAGAGAAAATAAGTCTCAGCTAGGACTCAATATTTGAAGACCTATCATACAGAAGGTGGTGTCAGCATACCTACTCTGTAAGGCTACAGAAGTTAACACCAACTGGAGGAACTTAAGTAGGGACAGCTTTAAGAAAGACCTTCTAACGGTCCAAGTCAGCAAGGCTGTCTAAATCAGATCTAGAGTTCTGCTTTGTTGCAGTTTTGCAATATTCTCTAGAATGGACTTTATCTTCCTTAATATAGTACCACAAACACAGTTGAGTATTCTAAAAAGTAAATCTTGAATTATGTTGAGTTGACTAAGACATTCTAATTTGAAAATTTATATGAATAGACTGTTGCATTCGAATTTAGAAAAACCGAAAATGTCTTCACAAGATAAAACAAAGATATGATGCTGAGCTAATAATAGCATCATAATGACGGTAAGAGATAGTACTTATGGAATGCTTAGTATGTGCCAGACACCCTGTTAAGCACATAAGCATGGGCATCTCCTTTAATCCTTTTACCAACCTGTGGAGTATATACTGTGATCTTTCCCTATTTTACAGTGGAAACAGCTCAGAGAAGTTAACTATATTTAAACAGATATTTAAATAGCTTGGCCCTTTTTGAAGGTTTTGGGGGTTTTCCCCTTAAAGTGCCTGTCATCCCATGTGCAATTGCCCGTTAGCCACAAGCATTTTTAAAATTTCTCTGATTGTATTCAGCAACCCAAGTTCTTTGTCAAAAAGATACTTACTCCATAAGAATGTTTTTCTTTTTCTATTCGTTATGGCACCTGTACTTACACCCATTGTCAGATTGATGACCAGTTAACTGGCTGTAGTTCTGAGATGGTGCTATTCGGCCAAATATCAATCTTTAAAGGAAGTTTCTGATTTTGTTTACATTTTGAAAGATCAGTTAGTTTATTCAAAAAATTATGGGTATAGTTCCAGAGTGATATAAATATGGAGATTTTGCTTGGCTTAAAGTGTTTGAAGATGCATAAATCAGACTGGATTGAAATTGTTGTGATTACCTCTCTGTTTCTCTCCTAGACTGTAAGGTCACTTTTCTTTCCTAAACACATAGGAGACACTCAGTAAAAACTAGTAGAGTGAACGGGTGAATGCATGACTGAGTATGTGAATGAATGAACTTACTTCAATATCTCAAAGAATCTCTGCCTTTTGCTTGCTAATCCAGTGGATGACTTACATTATAAATGAGCAAACTTCCTGCTTGTTGATTTGCTTAGTTCCTCGATTTTTCTTACCACAGTGCTATTAAGACTAAGGTTATGGGGTTTCCTACACAGTGTGGTCTAGTTTGCTTCATTGCATGATATACTTATAATCCCAGCCACCTGAGTTGTAGATGTGAGCTTTTGGTCACACCAGGGAGCGGAATAGCTTTGGATCTCTCATAATTATGGCTGTCACAGAGGAGAAGGCCAGTTGGCTTTACTAATAAATTAGTAGGCTCAAGTTCGTGCACTAAAGAAGACATATTAATATGGTAATAGTGAGAACTTGTTCCTAAAGCTGAGTTAATTGCATTTTTGTAAAGTTCAGCATATTGAAAATGGTTTGGAACTACTTTTTGATATTTTTAGTTAATTATATTATAGTCTGAAACAGTTTTATAACTCATTCTGATTTTAATTAAGTAGGTTTATTTACATCAGTCACTGAGAATTTATATGTAACTTATTCATTTAGTGACACTGAAAAGGTATTTCCAGTTTATCAGCATTTTGAGTAGCGAAACAACTCTTCATGTGTTTTTTGAAGAGCTAGGGAAATGAAAATGAAGACACTTCTTTCATCTACTTTATTTCCTGTAGGATTTAAATCTCAGTCTTGAGTTACTTAATCAGCCCGTTCAAGTACTGTTTATGTGTGGTAGGTTGTGAGTGACTTTGGTGTTGATGACTATGCACCTTTCAGATTGTCTGCTCGAAGGCTGAACACAGCAACAGCCAACCTTTTTCACCTGGATGTAGAATACCACTTTTGTCCAGCAATTACATTAGTAATTGTAATAGATGCCCCAGATAGTTCCCTTTATGGTTAAGTTTTGTTTTAATTTGAAATGAAGCTCTGGTTTCTCTGTGTTTACGATTCCTTCCAATTTCTCCTTTTCTAGTGGCAAGGAGTTTTGTCTTTAAAAATTCTGATTTTTACCCCTTTAGGGTAAAGTAGATCATCAAACTAATTCCATGATAGCTTCAATACTTAGTTGTGATTTTAATAAGTACAAAACCATGTCCCTTGTCAGTTAGAAGGAAAATGTGCAGAAACACTGTAAACATTACCTAGAAATTTGGTTCAGGCCATCAAGCACAACCCAACTTTCTCCTTTAGGCATTTTAGAAGACGCTGTTGCCTGTGTCTTCAGCGTTTACCTGAATTAAGGGAACGTATTATTATAGAGACACATGAACATGAGTTTGGAAACTTAAAAGCGCACATGCTGTGGAAGTATGGCCTGATCCCTTTAACCAGAATTTACATCCCAAAGTGACTGAGCATGAGACACTATCATCATCTGAAACCCTCTCATTAAATATTTAATCTGGTTTTTCTCTTTCTCTTCTACTCCCACGGTGACTCAGCATATGGTCAGGATTTCTTGACTGGTCATCACAATAGATTTACTTTAAAAATACCTCTGAAAAAGGCCACAAGCCTTCTGAATGGGTCATTGAATCCAACCACATAGATCACTTGATAGATTGGTCAGCGTACTCATATGTGGTTGTATTAACTATCCTCTTTGTTCTTCCTCTCCCTCCTTTCTGGGAGGTTCTGGGGGTAAGACTGCAGCCCTCCAGGAATAGGGACCCTGGCCAGGGCCCACCCAGTGTAGCACTTACCGTAGCACTCCATGTAGAAAGCTGTTTTGGTATGTCTGGCGCCTTCGTGAGATTGCAAACTGGAGTGCAGAAACCAGTCCTTATTCAGTGCTTTTCATTCAGCAGATGTAGATCCTGTACCTCCAGGTACCAAGCACCAAAGTAGGCACTGGGAATGCAAGGACAATTGTTAGGATGTGGTCCCTGCTCTCAAAGAAACTGTATTTATGAAGAAAGAAACAAATGTGACAAGCCTACTAGTAACATTTCAGGTGTTTAATAAGGACCATTTCAGTAAAACCCTGTAACAGAGACTGTTAGCATTTCCTTTTTGTCAGTGGAAAAGCTGAACCTTCACAAAATTACTTAACTTGTACATGGACTGTAACAAGGTAGTTTGAACACAGGCACTTCAACTTTAGTGTTTGAACTCTTAGCCAGTAGACTAGATAGCCTAGAGGTGATAATAAATTAATGTATTATAAAATCACAAGGAAGGAAGACCTAATCTCTTTCCTTGGGGGACAAAGTGAAGTTACCAGAAAGTTTTTACAGAGTTATATGTAGGATTGTACCAGGCAAAGAGAAGGAGGGAGAGTCTAGGAAAGAGGAAATGGCATGGGGAAAGCGCAGAGATGGGAAAGCAGGGCCTGAGACTTAGCAGTTTAGGACCAGGCTGAAGGATGAGGTGTGAAATTTGTGGAAAGTGAAGTAGACTAGTTAGGCAGAAGTTATGGATGAGTTAAAAAAAAATATTGAAGTCTATCCTAAAATGATATAGCAAGTCTTTCAACAATTTTAATCAGAGGAAGCTTAATTAGATTTTTTTTTTAATTCTGATGACCTATAGAAAAAAATTGACCAGCCAGAATTGGTAAGATTGGTAACTTCTTCAAGGAAAAGCAGTCAGTCTTAGAGGAACCCTAGATTTCTGACTTGAGTGACATTGTTGTCCTAGAAGCATTATAATTTCATTATAACCCTTTTAAAAAATAAACTTCCAGCATGTATCAAGAGTCTTAAAAATGTTTATACTTGTATGCTAGTAATTTCATGTCTTGGAATTGGCTTAAGCAAATAATACAAATGCAAGATATATGCCTTTTGATCAGCATTTATGATATTAGCTCAGAGTGTTTAAAACATATCGGTGAAATTGAGTAAAGAAATAAATGATTGACTGGTTGGTAGAAAATAGTGGAAACATTGGAAACAGTACATTTACATTTAATGTTCATGTACGTTTACTACGTAGTTATGAATCCAGTTGTGGTTCTGAAAATTATATAATTACATGTAAAAATGTATTGTAACTTAAAAAAAAGCAGAATAGGAAAATATACTTAGACCTATGTTTAAATAAACTTGAAAGAAATACATCAAATCATAATGGTGGGCCAAGTGCAGTGGCTCACACCTGTAATCCCAGCACTTTGGGAGGCCAAGGCAGGCAGATCGCTTGAGCACAGCCTGGACAACATGGCAAAATCCTCTCTACATAAAATACAAAAATGAGCTCGGCATGGTGGCACGTGCCTGTAGTCCCAGCTACTCAGGAGGCTGAGGTGGGAGAATCTCCGGCCACTGCACTCCAGCCTAGGTGACAGAGGGAGACCTGTGTCAAATAAACAAAAAAAATTATAAAGGGGGGATTGTCCTTCTGTTCTCTATTTCTTCAATATTCAATATACTTAGTTCATTTTCATGGTGGAAAAAGGTTAAAAACTTTGAGACTGTTCATTTTGGACTAATGTTAGAAATATCTGAAACATCAAAATGACAATAAACAGTGAACAATTGGAAATAGGCTTGGAATTAAACTCTGGGTTTATACACTGGAGACATTCAGTAAATGTTAACTGAATTGAAGTTCTATCCATTTTCCTTCCCTTGGGTCGGGACCCCAGAATCCTAATGAAATGTATTAGAATATTAGAAGTTTTACTATTATTTGAATATATTGAGGAACAAAAACTTCTTCCCTAACACAGAAGAAACATTGATTGCTCTCCTTAATACTTAACATTATTTTTCTTATGTGGCAATTGTTGTTCAAGGGCCAAGGGTCTGCTCTCACTGCTTTCAAATATTTTAAGTTATTATCTTTTTTTTTTTTTGATAGTGGGTCTCACTCTGCCACCCGGGCTGGAGTGTATGCTCACAGCTCACTGCAGCCTCGAACTCTTAGGTTCAAGAGATCCTCCCACCTCAGCCTCCCTCGTAGCTGGGACCACAGGTGTGCACCACCATGCCCAGCTAATTTTTATACTTTTTCTAGAGGTGGAGTTTCCCCATATTCCCTAGGTTGGTCTCCAACTCCTAGGCACAGACAGTCTGCCCACCTCAGTCTCCCAAAGTGCTGAGATTACAGGCATGAGCCACTACGCCCAGCCTACTTTCTAATTTTTAATGAAATAGAATCCATAGGCGTATTTAACCTATTAATTTTTTTTTTTTTCTAATAGAGACGTGGTTTCACTGTGTTGCCCAGGCTGGTGTTAAACTCCTGAGCTCAAGTAATCCTCCTGCCTCAGCCTCCCTAAGTGTTAGGATTATAGGTGTGAGCCACCACACCTGGCCTCACTTATTGAATTTTGATGGACTCTTGACAATCCAGATATTTTCTAATTAAAGGATTTCAGTTCATTAGCCTAGTAATGCCGTATGCTAACTGGACCACACCAGGTACATTTTGGTTTAAAGATTGCTTCTTTGGGAGTCCAGAGTAGCATTTTGAAGAAACAATTGTTTCTCGTTGTTACTGTAATAAACTGGAAACATATTTAAAGTGGGGGTAACATGAGGTGCTTCCTCCACTGTTGCCATACCGTGAGGACAGGAACCATGTCCCCAGGATATAGATTAGGACTTGATGTTTTGTCCAGCCCAAGTATCTGTGAATACAAGGATGTGTGAATTCATATTTCACAAATTAGTCATATAAACTAGTGCTTCTCAGAGCATAGTTCAGTTCCTCAGCAATTTTTGCAGACTAGTGTTGGGAAGAAAATCTTTAATTTCTGTGTTATTTACTAGACAATAGAGGGTTTGGACTGTCATTCAAAGTGAACAAACAGGCAGAAACTTTGGTGCTGTGTCATGAGGATAGCCAGGGGTCTACCTACTGAAAGGAACTCCACACCAACTTTTCACAAAATCTAAAATTCCTACTGGAGCCTGCTCCTCAAGGGCCTCTTTCATGAGTTACATATACCTTATCATGTGGACTTGAGGAATTATCCATTTCCTAAGGGATGTTTCATTAATTCATTCAATAGCAATGGTAGTAGGACCCCCTGAGAAAATGGAACATAGGAAGATAGATTTAATATACACACATGGCAAGGGAATATGGATATAAGAAAAGCTGGAGCATAATCCTTATGGGCCCTTTGGAATCCAGGGTCACCTGAAGGAATCTAAAGGCCAGGGCAGTAGGGAGGGACATCAAAGTCAACTCAAGCCCCTCCTTCAGGGAAGCCAAAAGAATCAATGTCAAAAGAGACCACGAGAAAGGACAATGTGATGTGGCCTTTTCACTCAAGGGAGTTGCCATAACGAACAGTATCTGGAAAAAGAAATAATGATAATTATGGTGTATTCACTGTGTGTTAGGAACCATTCTTAATACTATGCATGAATCATCTTTTTAACACTTACAAGAACCTTATGAGATAAGTACAATGCCTATATTCATTTTACAGGTCAGAAAACTGAGGCATACGCAGATCCAAAGTCCTTGAACCTTCACATTATGCATTCTGACTCTGTAGTCCTTAGACCTTGCTTTTAAGCATTATATTATACTGCCTGCAGACAAACTTTATATATTTCAGGGCCTCTGGGGAACGACAAAAGAAAAATGTAAGTGTATGCCTGGCAGAGCACAGTCTGTCTGTGATGCCAGATGTCTTCTACCTCATTATCTGAAGTCTTAGAAAATATGGAACATACTATGACTCGTCAGCACATGGACACATAGAGGGGAATAACACACACTGGGGCCTGTTGGAGGATGGAGGCTGGGAGGAGGGAGAAGATCAGGAAAAATAACTAATGCGTATTAGGCTTAATACATGGGTGGCAAAATAATTTGTATAACAAACCCCCATGATACAAGTTTACCTATACTACAGATCTGTGCATGTACCCCTGAACTTAAAATAAAAGTTAAATAAAAGAAAAAATCATCCTGTCCTAAGATATTTGGCCTAAGATAGCTTTGAGGACCCTTATAACCCCAAACCTAAATCTTTTATCTGACCCAGAGTATTTTCTTGGGTTAAGGTTTCTTGAACATAAGGGATTTTTTTGTTGCTGTTATTGTTCTGAAGTCTTAGCCAAGAAATATTTTCTTCTTTTCTTTTTCTTTTTTGAGACAGAGTCTCACTGTATCACCCAGGCTGGAAGGCAGTGGTGTGATCTCAGCTCACTGCAACCTCTGCCTCCTGGGTTCACGCAGCTGTCATGCCTCAGCTTCCTGAGTAGCTGGAATTACAGATGTGTGCCACCACACCTGGCTAATTTTTGTATGTTCAAGAGAGATGGGGTTTCACCATGTTGTCCAAGCTGGTCTTGAACTGTTGGCCTCAAGTGATCTGCCTGTCTCGGCCTCCCAAAGTCCTGGGATTACAGGCGTGAGCCAATGGGACCAGCCATCTTTTCTTTTTAGACTTGCTGCCTGAAACGTGGGTAGCTGAGCAGAGTTACTTGGTGGCCTTTGATCCCATTAAAGAGTTCTAAATTGTTGGCCTAGATCCTTGAATGAAATCTGATATTAAAATAACACCAAACTGAAGTCATAGGAGATTTGTAGTGTAATATATACCCTCTCGATAATCAAGACAGAGGAAAAATAAAATGAGTTTCAGTTGACTTCATTTTTTTACTTGAAACTTTCCTTTCACTCTTGGGTGATTTGTAACCCACATCTTCACATATCAGGGACACAGCAAGACATAAAATCCGTAATTTCAATTTGGGATTTTAGAAGCTGTCAGAGCTTAGTAAATAGCAGCACTCTCTTAGATACTCCAAGGAAATTCAGTGAAAAATACTGCTAATGAATTTAAATTTCTCCAAATTCAGGTACTGCTCTGACGCCATCTTCCCACACTATTTTATCTTCCACGAGTCTTCAGTCCATCATACTTGTTTGGCTTTTGTTGAGGCCTGACCCAATAACCTCATGTTTACAAGATGGACTTGGGCCAGGACTAGGACCCTCTTTAAATTCTGCATTCTTGGTGCCCACTCGCCCAAGCACCACACAGGACACCGCGGGGTTGCAGAACTGATTAAGATATGGCCCTTATCCCTAATACTGTTAGCCCAGTGAGAGGTACATACATGAACCAGTGGATGTTGTTGTTGTTGTTGCAAACTGTAGATTAAGCTGTGCTACACATCTTTTTTCCATTTTCTGTAACTGACTACATAATGAACTCAAAATGGGGGGAAAAAAGGTCATTTGGATGTAAGATTTCTTTAAAATAACTTACAGCTTTTGCTGAAAGTAATATTCAAATACTTCTCTATCAAACTCTCAGAATTAGCCTAGGGAAGGGTATTTTAAACGCTGTTTTTTACCAACTGGGTAGAAGAATGATACTCTCCACTTTTTTGTCTTCATTGAAAATAATAATAAATGCAGAGGTAAAAGTTCATGGACCTTGAGTGGACTTACCATTTTACTGCTTTGAAAGTGCTTTCTTGCCAGGCTCAGTGGCTTACATCTGTAATCCCAGCACTTTGGGAGACTGAGGCAGGCAGATCACTGAGTTTGAGACCAGTCTGGGCAATATGGTGAAACCCCGTCTCTACAAAAAATGTAAAAACTAGTTGGGCTTGGTTGCACGCCCCTGTAGTCTCAGCTACTTGGGAAGCTAAGGTGGGAGGATTGCTTGAACCCAGGGGTTCAAGGCTGCAGTGAGCTGTGAGCATGTCACTGCACTGCAGCCTGGGTGACAGAGTGAGACCCTGTCTCCAAAAACAAAAAAGCGCTTTCTTAAAATTAAACTTGTAGTCAGTCACATTGTAACTTTGGACAGAGGAAGTTAATTTCCCCTTTGTTTTCTAAGTTAGCTTTTTGGGAATCACACTGTAAAATTTCACGGTCTAGTTCATTTTTAATGGTCCTTAGTTCTGCAACTCAACTTTTAAGCAAGCATGATGCTTCAACCTGCTTACTTTGTCTCTGTTTGGTAAAGTCTGTTTGGATGGTGGGGGAGCCATTCACCCAAGGTTGTCACTTGTTTGGTCTGTTTATCCTAGGGGTCCATCTGTATACAATGTCTAGAGTTTACAAAGGGCCATTCCGTTGAAGATGTTTATTACAGAGCCTTGCTGTCTTTCTAACGTGTTAGATACATTCCCCTATTTTCAGTCAGTGGACTTTTTAAGAGTAAATAATTTTAAAATATTCTTTTTTATTTTCTTTTTAATTACAGAGCAAAGAGATTGCATTCCAACTTCATGAGGATTTAATGAAGGTTCTTAATGAGCTTTATACGGTAAGCACATAATCTTTCTTCTTTTCTAGAATTCTTGGGTTAGAATTCTGGTTTGTAAAAACACTGCTTATTGTAGTATTCATTCCAAGCCAGAGTGACAGTGGATCCTCATCTGCTTGAAATACAGGAGCAAGTGGATAGGTGTACACAGCTACATTCCTTTGCCACTCCATCCCGATTTGGAGAAATTGTACTGAAATAAATTATCTATCTACCTATCTATCTGTCTGCATACACACATATATACACAAGTAGCGCACTTTAAGAAACTAAAGTATAGATGTCTCCATAAGATACATTTTTAACTGGATTTTATGTGATCTCTACATATATTGAATTTGAGAATATTTTGTTTAAAATTGATGCCCTTGTGTCCAGGCGTGGTGTAATCGCAGCACTTTGGAAGGCCGAGGCTGGTGGATCACTTGAAGTCAGGAGTTTGAGACTAGCCTGGCCAGTGTGGTGAAACCCTGTCTCTATTAAAAATGTAAAAGTTAGCTGGGCGTGGTGGGATGTGCCTGTAATCCCAGCTATTTGGGAGGCTGAGGTGGGAGGATCACTTGACCCAGGAGGCAGAGGTTGCAGAGCCAAGATCGCACCACTGCACTCCAGCCTGGGCAAGAGTGAGACTCTATCTCAAAAAAAAAAAAAAAATGTTGCTGTTATAGAACTTGAGCAATTTAGGTTGTGTTATTCTGGTGCTTTCTTTTTTTTCCACATTTTAGTTCAATTAATTGTTTGGTTAATGACGTATTAAAATTACTTTTGAAAGGGTATCAATTTTTTTTGCAATAATTTGCTTTTTTGACTTACATTTTATTTAGGGTACTTCATGTAATCATTAAAAATTAAATAATTTAAAACTACTTTATTAAAAATAACTAAAACTAATGATGTTACAAGTTAGAGTTAGTAATATAATCATGTAAATATTTTTCCACGCTTAATGATCATGTTATGAAATACTTCTTTTGGGGGATATTTTATTTTAAGAGAATAAAATAACAATAAATGAGTAATATTAATTTATATTAATGAAAGATATTTGGATTTTTATTGCACAAGATTATTTTGTTTGTTTGTTTGTTTGTTTTTGAGAAGGAGTCTCATTCTGTCACTCAGGCTGGAGTGCAATGGCGCAATCTCAGTCACTGCAACCTCTGCCTCCCGGGTTCAAGCAATTCTCCTGCCTCAGCCTCCAGAGTAGCCGGGATCACAGGCATGTGCCAGCACGCCTGCAAATTTTTTTGTATTTTTAGTAGAGACGGGGTTTTGCCGTGTTGGCCAGGCTAGTGTCAAGCTCCCGGCCTCAAGTGATCCACCCACCTCAGCCTCCCAAAGTGTTGGGATTACAGGCATGAGCCACCAAGCCCGGCCTGAATTGGTTTTTTTATAGGCAAACTAAACCTGAAACTCGAAAGCACGTTTCTTGATTTACCAATTCCATTTGTTCCTAAAAAGGCACATGTGTAACATACAGTTTTGCAAATTATATTTTTAATGCTCCTTTGATACTTACTAATTAAAGAAACTTGTAAGTTAAACTTTTATAAAATGATTCTTTATAAAATGAACTTTCTAGTTTTTTCTATGTGTGTGATAAATCTATTTTTATAAAGCACATTTACTACATCTGTGCATATAAATTGAATTGACAATTTCTGCGTGTTAGTTCCTCCTTCAGAAACTTTCGACTGCATGCAGCCTACAAAAGCCACAGGTTAAGAGATTATATCTATATACCAAATGCCTAATGAAACTGATTTTTACGTGATAAAGGCCAATTTCTAGCTCCTGCCTTACATGATTTGTTAGTTTCTGATACCCTAAGGTATCAACCATTTCTAGAAGCCCAGTAATTTAAAAGTTAAACGACCTTTGTATACCTGAGACTTCCAAAGAGGAACAAGCAGAAATTCTGTGTTGTCTTCCATTGAACTCTTTTACGATGAGGACGTTTTGGCACTTTCCTCGTAGTTCCTTTTGCTTAGACATTGTTTTACCTAGAAATAGAAATCAGTCCTTAATACGTTACAAAAATGAAAGTCTGCTGGTTGCCATGCCATCATGGGTTAGAGCCTGTTGATTATGGTCTGAAAATAGTAGTGTAGTAAAGACAACAGTGACAAAGATGAACTTGACCACTGAATACAAGAAAAGTCAAAAGAGTGTCCTGAAGATGTTATCCCAGTGAGGGATCTATATAATGAGATTTCTCCTGGATCCAGCCTATTGATTGCACCTAGACATTTTGCAGACTCTGTAGCGTTCAAGTAAGTAAGCTGACACCTCAGAACTCTTATCAAATATCAGCCCAAAAGCCTGAAACAGCCAGGTTCTGCCAAAGGCCACCAGGGTTGGAGCGACCCTGTCAGAGTCATTTAAGCTCTCAGAATTGGTTGAGGGATTAAGGGATAGGGCAGACAAGCAATGAGATTTTAATTATGTCATCTGTAGATCACTTTGAGCTCCTGGGAAAAAATTTTACTTTAATCAGAGAGCATGCTCAGCAAGGCCAGAGGTCATGTTCTGTGGGGAGAGAACTTCATATCACTCATGCACATATACACACCCTCTCCCTTTTTATTCTAAAAGGAGATGCTGTTTGGTCCCTCTTGCACATTGTCTTCAGATACACAAACTTTGTCTTGTTCAAATAAAATCTATCCATTATATTAATACTTCAGTTTACATTAGGAAAGAGGCGAGATGAGGCATATTTGAACAGTGGAACAATATTTGGAGGAATGTAGTGTAGATTCCCCATTCAACTACTCACTGGTATTTTTGTCATGAACAAATAACCTAGTTGCATCATGCATGGAATTTTGTAGCACTGATGATGTAATAGTGATTGTTGAAGTAACAGGTATAAAATACGTAGCCTCGGGGAATTGAGGATGCTTTTTAATTGTCTTTTAAATTACAGTCAACCTTAGTGGTGGGTGACAGCCTTATGTTTGGACTTTCTTACCCCAGAATATTGTTCCCACAGCAATTGTTGATTATTTCAAACATTTTATCAGAAAGCTTTGTCTCAAATAAAATATATATGCTCAGGAAGGAGAATAGAGAGAGATGCCCTATGGTATTTATACATTAGAATGAACCGAGTTTTACCAGCCCAGATTGTACGGATGATGGGATAGATACGATATCATATGATGATATGATAGATATATAATACAGTAGAGCACAGTTTGTGTGGACATGGCATGAAGTCCTGGGCTTACAAGCGGAAGACAGGATGGTGACATTAGAGTGGCTACTGAAAAAAGAGGAAAGGCTTTAAAGACTTGCAGCTCCTTTACTATATTTTTGCCCAATCTTGCTTTTAATTGCCGATAAAAATAAGGCCTCAAATGGTTTTAAGCCTCTATTTGAATTCTTAGGCGACTACAAAGGACAGCCAGAGCAGTTAAGATTAGTTCAGTCTTCACCAGCTACAGTGGCTCATGCCTGTAATCCCAGAGCTTTGGGAGGCCGAGGTGGGCAGATCACCTAAGGTCAGGAGTTTGAGACCAGCCTGGCCAACATGGTGAAACCCTGTCTCTACTAAAAATACAAAAATTAGCCCGGCGTGGTGGTGGACACCTGTAATCCCAGCTACTCAGGAGGCTGAGGCAGGAGAATCACTTGAACCCAGGAGGTGGAGGTTGCAGTGAGCTGAGATTGCACCACCGCACTCCAGCTTGGGTGACAAGAGTGAGACTCCATCTCAAAAAAAAAAAAAGGAAAGAAAAGAAAGATGATTAGTTCAGCCTTGAAGAGCAAAGGTTCTCAAAATAATGACATAAACCAAATAGATGTTTATATTCTCTCTCACAAAAAAAAGACCAAAGATTGACAGTGCAGGCCTGGTATGGAGGTTACATAAAGCCTTGCAAGACTCAAGCTCCTCCTACTGCTTGTTCAGGTAAACCCCATTGTAACAGTTGTCCTTAGAATTCAAGATGGTTGCTAGAACTCCAGCCATTACATCTGCATTCATGGCAACAGAATGGAAAAAGGGAGCCTTGCCTTTTAAGGAGACTCCATAAAAGTCTCACACAAGACTTTCATATACATCTCACTGGCCAGAACTTAGAACATGGTCCCTCCAGGCTGCAAGTTAGGTCTGGGAATTACAGTCTTTTAGCTAGCCAGGTCATTGCTAGCTAGTTTTTTAAAAATGGGATTCTGTTCATTTGAAAGAGAACGGGAGTTATTTGTAGCTAACTAGCCATGCCTGCCAGAGTAGCTAACATTTACCACATGCTGATTATGCTTGTGCTAGTTATTGTGCTAAGCATATTATTTGCATTATCTCATGTAATCCTCACAGCACCTCTATGAGGTAGTTATTCGCATCATCCTCATTTGATAGACGAGGAAACTAAGGCTCAGAGGGACTTGCCCCAGGGTGCACAGTAAGTGATAGGGTGGGATCTCAAGTCCAGGACTGGCTGCAGAGCCTCTACCCTTTACTGTCTTTTTATCTCTATTGCCGTAGTTGTGGGGAACCATTTTCTAAATAAGATCTCTAAATGTTAATGCCTCCCCCACAATACAGAGAACATAAGCAGTTTATCTCCAGCTCATTTATAGTTTTTATAATCAATGGCATTAATGTTGCTTTAACAAAATATAGGTGACAAATTGAACATGTGGCTCTATGGCAACCAGCACTTCTTAGACATATGTATTTAAATGATTTAACAGGTGGAATTCATTGGCTAAAAGCGAAAGGGTGAACCAGGATCCCCAGACTCCCTTTCTTAGCCTAATTTGCTAATTCTTTTTGAGTTAAACATTTGAAAGCAAGCTAAAGGATAGAATTAGCAAGTTTGGGAGTAGGGTTAAGAAACCAGGGACACCGTCATGCTATCATGAAACAAAAGTAACTGGACTGGCAGTCCGCAAGCTTATATTTGAATCCCAGCTTCATTAATTGTTAGTTGTGTGGCACTGGGAAATCATTTAGCTTCTCTGGGCACTTGTTTTAGTCTGAGTTCTCTATAGATACAGAACCAACAGAATGGGTGTCTGTCTGTGTGTGTGTGTGTGTGTGTGTGTGTGTGTGTGTGTGCGCGCGCGCGCGCATGCACGCGCGCATATGCAAAGTGATTTACTATAAGGAGTTGACTCCCACAGTTATGGAAGATGAGAAGTCCCAAGATCTGCAGTGAGCAAGCTGGAGATCCAGCCAGGAGGGTTAATGGGATAGTTCTAGTCTGAGTTCAGGCCTGAAAACCAGGAAAGCCAATGGTGTAAGTTCCAGTTCAACTCCAGAAAAAGACCAATGTTCCAGCTCAAAGACCATCACACAGGGAGAGTGAATTCTCTCTTATTCAGCCTTGTTGTTCAAAGCAAGTCATCAGTGGGTTGGATAAGACCCACCTATATTGGAGAGGGTAATCTGCTTTACCCAGCCTACTGATTCATATGTTAATCTCATCCAGAAACACTCTCACACACAGCCAGAATCATGTTTGACCAAATATCTGGGCACCCCACAGCCTAGTCAAGTTGACACATAAAATTAATTATTATGGCATCTGACAAGGCACAAGAGTATAATGGGGAAGGGTCAACGCTTACATCACAGCTCTGCCCCTTTCAGGTGCGTGTGACTCTGTGCCTCAGTTTTCTCATCTGTAAAATGGAGATGATAAAATACCTCTTAGAGTTGTTAAAAAGGATGAATGTTTAAAGACAAATGGAAACATTTTGCATGCTTGCTATGCTAGGCACTGTGAGATGTACTGGGGATATAGCTGTGAATGAAAACAGACCAAATCCTTCCTCTCAAGGCATTTCCATTCTAGTGAAGAGAGAGAGAGAGAGATGCCTTAAATAAATAATATGGGCCGGGCGCGGTGGCTCAAGCCTGTAATCCCAGCACTTTGGGAGGCCGAGACGGGCGGATCACGAGGTCAGGAGATCGAGACCATCCTGGCTAACACCGTGAAACCCCGTCTCTACTAAAAATACAAAAAAAACTAGCCGGGCGAGGTGGCGGGCGCCTGTAGTCCCAGCTACTTGGGAGGCTGAGGCAGGAGAATGGCGTAAACCCGGGAGGCGGAGCTTGCAGTGAGCTGAGATCCGGCCACTGCACTCCAGCCCGGGCTACCGAGCAAGACTCCGTCTCAAAAAAAAAAAAAATAATAAATAAATAAATAAATAAATAATATGGCAGGAGTAAGAGCTAAGAGGAAAAGTACAGCTGAGTTGATACAGGTAGAGCATTCAGAACAGTGCCTGTCACATGGTAAATGTTTAAAAAACATTAGTAGTTAGTGTTAGCCTCCTTATCATCATCACCCTCTTTATCAATGGACTGGGGATGGCCCCAGCTTCATGTCAGCCTCACAAAGTAAATGCAGATATCAGGAATGATTTTAACAGTAATTACAGATGGTTTTTTACATATATATGAATTTTTCTTATGATGAATATTTGATACTTTTGTACCAAAAAAAAAAAAGGAAGGTAACTTCCCTAAGAAACTACATTGATAGTAAATGTTCACAGGGCTGTGATCGGAGAAGTGGAAAAGTAAAAGGCAAAAGCAGAGAAAAGTGGTAACACAAAGGTTAGAGGGAACATTCAAAACAAAATGTGCCTTCATCGGCCCAGTAAAGAGGTCATATGAAATGGGTTTAAAGTGTTAAGCCTGTCCCACCACCAAAATCTCAAAAGGTTATGCAGTATTTTAATAGAAGAACCATGATTTGCCCTTTATTACTATTTCTTTACTTTCTCTAGGCATTACAGCATTACACTCAGCATTTTACAAAACAAGGAGTTGACCACTCTCAGTCAGCTAATTCTAATCAAGATTAGCACAGATGTCATGATAAATCCATGTGAAATTGATTGTTAATTGTATGTAATTGATTATCACACTCTCTGTGCATCAGCAGCACACACAGCTAGCCAGAGTCAAGAGGTAATCTATCCTCAAGTTCCATTAGATCAAGAGGAAGAGAACTGAGGAAATGAAGATTTATCCAACCCTTTACCCTGAGGGCAAGCACATTATCCCATTTATTTCTCACAGCAGCACTATGAGGCAGGTATGCCTAATCTCAGGCTTACATGTGGGAATTGGGGCTTGGAATAATAAGCTCAGGGTCACACAGACAGTAAATGACTGATTCAAAATCTAAACCCACTTCTGTTCCCAAGGCCCATCAGTTCCTCACTGGGCAGCTGCCTTAGAGAAGGACGTGCAGAGGAGGTGGCAGGAGGAGGGGTAAACCTGAGTTAAAGGATCAGTAAAACTCTCTATGACAGACACTTGTGAAAACATGAGCTTTCTAGACTGTTATATGGGTTACAGAATGGGCAAACCCAAATGACTTTGTGTAATCGGCTTTCATATTAGGATATGAAGCCAGGTGTGGTGATCACATCTGTAATCCCAACACTTTGAGAGGCTGAGCTGGGAGGATCAATTGAGCCCAGTTTGAGACCAGCCTGGGCAACGTGGCAAAACCCTGTCTCTACCAAAAAACAAATAAATTTAGCCAGGTGTGGTGGTGTGTGCCTGTAGTCCCAGCTGCACAGGAGGCTGAGGTGGGCAGATCACCTGAGCCCAGGAGGTCAAGACTGCAATGAGCCATGATTGTGCTACTGCGCTCCAGCCTGGACTCCAGCCTGGACTCCAGCCTGAGTGACAAAGTAAGATCCAGTCTCAAAAAAAAGAAAAAGAAAAAAAAATCAGGATATGTTCATTTTGGGTGCGGCCTTTCATTTAGCTTTAGTGTTATAATGTAAAATTTCCTGTTCAGTGTGCGTTCATACACAGTGGTTACTTCTAAGGATCCATGTCTTGCTCCATTCAGCTTCGTTTTCTTCCTAATGAGCACTAAATCCAATATGCCTGTATTAGTCAGTTTTCACACTGCAATGAGGAAATACCCGAGACTGGGTAATTTATAAAGAAAAGAGGTTTAATTGACTCAGTTCCCCATGGTTGGGAGGTCTCAGGGAACTTACAGTCATAGCAGAAGGCACCTCTTCGTAGGGCAGCAGGAAAGAGAATGAGTGCCAAGTGAAGGGGCAGCCCCTTATAAAACCATCAGATCTCCTGAGAACTCACTCACTACCACGAGAACAGCATGGGGGAAACCAGCCCTGTGATTCAGTTATCTCCACCTGGTCCTGCTCTTGACACTTGGGGATTGTTCCAATTCAAGGTGAGATTTGGGTGGGGACACAGCCAAACCATATCAATGCCTAACAAATGTAAATGGAGTATGGAAGCTGTCCTGGTGCAAACCCAGAGGTGGGCTGAGTAACTTTCACAGGAGCGGTTTCAAAAACAGTTGATGTGAGCACAGAATCCAGCCTGGCCTTTATGTATCTTTGAAGCCCTTGTCTCTTTAAAACGTTTAAATTTAAAACAAACAAAAAAAAAAGCTGATTATTTTTTACAGGGAAAGAAAAGATGCTGTTTATTATTTCAAGCCCTTCCTTGAAAACAGCCTCTGAGGACTGCGGAGGGAAACTTTGTTGGCTGGTTTTGTGAGCCTCCCACAGACCAGGAGCTAATGTATCCTTCTATAAAGAAGAAACATGCCCAAGGCAAGGTTGAAAAGTCATTCCGAGAGCCCAAGATACTTGCCACCTCATATCGGAAGATTTTTCTCTGAGCCTCAAAGAGGTTTTTGACCTTGAGAGGGGAGGAGTGGGGGTTACGTACTTATTTTAGCTCAAGGGCATTTTAAGAATTTGAAATAGATGTATTTCAGTAGTGAAAATGAAAATTCATTCCTTTGAGACAGACTACAGAGGCCTGGGTCTCAAAACAAAACACTGAACAAAGGGAAATAAGGAGTAGGAATATGTAAAAAGCTCCCAAACTGAAAATCTCTTTGGAGTACCACATTCTCCACGATGCCTCCTGGAAAACTTTTTTAAAAACACTCTATTTAGGGACCTTGGGCTGACAAAGAATTTCCGTACCTCCTTCCCCTGGCTTTGATTGCTAGACACTTCAATGGAAAGAAAGAGGGATTGGGATCGTGTGACTCTCTGCAAGGAACTTCTGAATTCTAATCTTGGCCTTGACACACACCGACTTTGGAGACTAGATTAGCTAATTTAACCTGGCTTTGTTTTCCTGCCAGAATGATCGGGATTAATAAAATGACCAATTCAAGGATCTCTGAGAAGAACTGTTTGATAAGAACTTTATATGTAGACATCTTTGAGGGCGTTCTGATCAATGATGCCAACTGCTTCCTACCTCCTGCTTATAGTTTCATTTTCTTTCTGATATTTAAGAATTAGTTATGATTAATGTTTATATACCACAAGTAAGGCTGTCTTTTATTAAAAGAAGTGAGCCATATGAACCCCAATGTAATTATTTAGCTTAGAAATGAGAATGTGTTAGAAAGTATACTTTAGTGAAAAAAAAATTCTAAAGAATGTTTTACATCCAGAATTCTTCTCAACGAAGTATTTTGTCCAAACTATTACATTCTGAAATACAGTATTATAATCTTTAAGTGATTAGAATGCTTTAATGACAGACGTCTTAAGCAGTTTCTAGTACTAAATATATATGATACTTGCCAAAATAAATTAGAGGCATTTTTCGTGGATTTTACTGTTCGAAATTGGACCAGAAATGTAAAAGATCACATGAAGGAAATCAAGCTCTAAATCAGTTGTTATCAGATGATCCAATTCAACATATTTTAACTCACTGGCATGGTTTTCTAACTCACGTGATTATGTGAATTTGATCCTACCATAGTTTGATAGCATTTGGGGACTGAAATGGACCTTCAGGAATGTTCAAATTAAGAGCCAGGCACAGTGGCTCATGCCTGTAGTCCCAGCATTGTGGGAGGCCAAGGCAGGCAGATCACCTAATGTCAGGAGTTCGAGACCAGCCTGGCCAACATGGTGAAACCCCATCTCTACAAAAATACAAAAATTAGCCAGGCGTGGTGATGCGCGCCAGTCATCCCAGCTTCTTGGAAGGCTGAGTCAGGAGAATCACTTGAACCCAGGAGGTGGAGGTTGTGGTGAGCAAAGATCATACTGCCACACTCCAGCCTGGGGGTCAAAGCAAGACTCCATCTCAAAAAAAAAACAAAAGAAATGTTCAAATTAACCTCCTCATTTTGGAAGAATATCCGGAAGGCTCAGAGAGATTAAGTGATTCACTTATGTCCCAGAGCTAACTCATGGCCAGGTTGGAACTGAAACCCAGGTTTTATTTTAATTCAGATTAGCAAGAAGGTTCTTGTGAGGTGTGTGCTGCTATGCTAGGAGCTTCAGTTGAGACAGTACCAGTTCAGGAGGCTTTCAGTCTGGCAGAGGTGCTAAAGTGAAGAGATAATAACAGCTAACCTTTGTGCCAGGTACTGTTCCAAGCACTTTACATAATTACTTATTTATATTTTCCCAACAACCCTGGGAGGTAGTTGAGGCACAGAGATGTTAAGTACCTTGCCCAAGGTCACACAGCTAGCAAGTCTCACACGAGGCGGTCTATGCTCTTAGCCCACGTGCTGTACTCCCTTTTTACTGGTGAATATAGTGTGGGTACATAACACAGACTGTTATGTACCCACAGATAGGTTCAGGCAGAGGACTTCGGAGATCCAAAGAGAGGGGTCCATGTTGAAGACTGAGAAAATTGCAGAGAGGAAAAGGTCTACAAATGGACTTGAGAGGATAGCCAGGATTTCAGTAAGAGGAGAGATGAAACAGGGGAAAGGCATCTGAGGAAAAGGAACAGTGAGAGCCAAGGCACAGAGTTGGGAAAAAGCACAAGGTGCATTCGTAGAATCTCTCTCTCTGGAGCCCTATCTAGGGAAAGAGGGAAAATCATAAGTTGAATGATTTTGGAACAGCTACTAAAACGAGATTGCAAAGAACATAGGCAGCAAAAAAATGGTTAGACATCTAGTCAAAAGCAGTTTCCAAACTCAAAAAGCTCTCTTGCACAGATTAACAAAGGCCTCTTATTTCTCTTTTTTTTTCCTATTGTTCCAATAAAAGGAGTGAGATGTATTGGATTTGAGGCATAAAATATATGTGTCAATTTCTGAAGCACTTTTCATTAAAAGAAAAGGATTCCACAGCAGCCTTTCCCTTTTGGTTGATGCGGCAATTCTGAAGGTGTGGGACTTTTATGATTTCAAGATTCTGAAGTATCTTGGGTCCTCAGTGTAAATATTTCATATACTAAACCTTGCCATATAAAGGTCTAATACACACATGTAATGTTGAAGCCATGTGAAACATTTCCCTGAGAAGAACTAAATATTTTAAGTTGCAGGTGACTTGGAAATTCTAGTAAATTTGGTGGCCTTTCATTATACATGTACTTTCCCCTTCAACACTGCCAACTACTTGAAACTTTCCTTTGCCACCAAAGGCTATTGCTTAGCTCCTGCTGCCACTGTGGCCCTGGTTAATATCTATTCCATGTGCAAACTCTTGGATACTTCTTTCAGTAGTTTAAACTTGTATTTCAGTGCCTCAAGACATTGTATGAAAACTGCTTTTGAAATAAGAACTTTCTGAATGACCTTCTCTATCACCGACTTTCCCTGTTGACTTGTTGGGCATGATTAAGTCTCTTTGCAGCTCAGTTGCTTTGACCCATAAAACGAAGACCATCCCTCAGTTCCCTGGCCTCTCAAGTGTGTGAGAATAAACAAGTGAGCACTGGATGGGTTAGAGCTATTGTGGGCTGAAAAGATTTTCCTAGTTTGTTCCGGCTGCTGTAACAAAATACCACAAACTGGGTGGCTTACAAACAACAGAAATTTATTTTCCAGTTCTGGAGCTGGGACATCCAAGATCAAGGCAGCAGCAGATTCAGTATCTGGTGAAACCCCTTTGTGGCTCATAGACAGTACATTCTTGCTGTGCCCTCACATGGTTGAAGAAACAAGAGGTCTGTCTCACGCCTCTATTGTAAGTGTACTAGTTGCATTCATGAGTGCTCTGCTCCCATGACCAATCACCCTGGTTATGTCCGCCTAATCCCGTCATCACCTTGGGGAGTTAGGATTTCAACATATGAAGTTGTGGTGGACACAAATGTTCAGAACATAGCAGATATGATAGAAGAGTGGGGTACTTTATTAATTGTGTTGCATTCATGGAGCATTCACTGTGTGCCAGTGATCACTGCGAGGGCTTGACATGTATTCATTTATTCATTTTTTTGTATTCATTTTTCCAACCTTACAGGTAATATTCTTATTCCCAATTTAGAGGTGAGTAAAGCAAGGAACATGGTGTGAGACAAAACTAGTATTTAAACCCAAGCATTCTGATTCCTGGGATGAACCATTATAGCTTTTCAGAAATGGAATGGGCTGTCTTTTAGGACAGTGCTCCTGTCTTCTTTCCCGGTGGCTGCCAGCAAGTATGGAGAGAGGGGCTATGACTTTAAGGTCTTAGAATTCGCGGAATGCAGTTACTCCACATTTGTCCCAAATCTCAAAATTTGTGTCGTGTCTCTAAGCCAGATAAATGGAAAGTACTAAAAGCATTGTTGCTTCTGCTCTGAAATTGTTATAGGATTATTTCTATTGCATCCAAGTCTTAAACACCGAATGGCTGGGGGTGGGGTCTTTCAACAAATAATGTTAAGTCCTGAGCATGGCTGAGTAACACACAGCCCTGTCATCAGGGAGCTAGACTAGTGAGATATGTCCATGTACAGTGTTGGGCACCAGACTAGATAGAGATCTCTATGGCTCTGGGCAAGCATGGAGCCACTCAGGAGACTTCCTGAAGAAGCTGACACCTGAATTTAGTGCTAAAGGATGGATGGGAAAAGCGTTCCAAAAAGAGGAGAGTGTGTGAGGGAAAGCACAGATGTGTGAAACATTGCCTCTGCAGGGAACTCCATACACTCTGATATTGCCAGAGTGTTAGCAAATCACTAATGCAAAAATAAATGAAGCAGGCCAGGGGCGGTGACTCATGCTTGTAATTCCAGCACTTTGGAAGACCAAGGCAGGCGGATCACTTGAGGTCGGGAGTTCAAGACCAGCCTGGCCAACATGGTGAAACACCGTCTCCACTAAAAACACAAAAATTAGCTGGGCATGGTGGCTCATGCCTGTAATCCCAGCTACTAGGGAGGCTAAGGCAGGAGAATCACCTGAACCCAGGAGGTGGAGGTTGCAGTGAACCAAGATCTTGCCACTGCGCTCTGTCCTGGGCAATAGAGCAAGACTCCGTCTCAATAAATAAATAAATAAATAAATAAATAAATAAAGCATTAAACTGAGATATCTTAAAATCCCATTTCCTAACCATTCTCTCTTACCCCACTACAGTGAGTACTCAAGAGAAAAGAAAGGAAAAGAATCTTTTGCTAAATTAGAATTTATTGGATAAAATACCCTTTATTTCATGTCGAAATCTCTGATAATTGTGAAGTGGGCAGATACTGTAGTATAACACCAAATTGATAATTATGTTTATAAAAAATTATGAACTAATGAACTAGCATAAATCAATAAAGAAGAAAACATAATTGGATTTCTAGTGATAGAACATTAATTAAATCAAGACAAGGCCTATCTGTTGTACATAGTAGAGGGCTTGAGGAACTTTTGCTGAATATGAATGTTGATTAAGAGTTCCTTAGAGATAAACAAAACCAATAACCCCATCTATGACTCAAAGACTTAAATTAGAACCTGTCTCCAATAACTGGTGGAAAGAGCAAGGGCAGATTAAGATTTATAAGTACACTTCACTTTCATTACAAATAGAAACATTTTCTTTTTAATAAGGCATAAAACAATTTATCTTCTTTAGGGTAAGTTGATCCTTTTTCATTAGTTTTATTAAAGTACCAAAATCTCATGAAACTAATTGTAATTTATGTTAACATTTAAAAATCATGGTTAAATTTAGCATTTTGAAAAAGATGACTAATGCCCTGATTTAACTTAAATGTAACCATCAAAAATAGAAGCATGTAGCATATCTGTTAAGTATGTCAGCCCACGCCTACCAAATAGCTCTTGGGTTTTCCTCCTTAATGAGCACTTGATGATTGATCAATAATCAGTTTGGGAGCTAATTAAAGTCACTAGAGTAATAGATATCCCTGTATAAGGTCCATCAATTTAACAGTGTGCTAGACAGACTGTAGGGGCATTGTTCATTTCTAGATAATTTCTGTACAGCAAAGCAGATGAGTTATGGCCTCGGAGCCCATGGAGAATTCCAGGAGGAATCTTATATCCCTGGCATAGCATGGTGGACTCCTTGCTGTCTCAAGTCAACAGAACCAGAAGGAGATAATTAATATAATTTGTTGTTACACTGGCTTTTTCTTTTGGTTAAAATTTATCTGCCAGTTGGGCACAGTGGCTCACTGTGATCCCAGCACTTTGGGAGGCCAAGGTGAGTGGATCACTTGAGGTCAGGAGTCCAAGACCAGCCTGGTCAACATGGTGAAATCCTGTCTCTACTAAAAATACAAAAATTAGCCGGGTGTGGTGGCAGACACCTGTAATCCCAACTACTTGGGAGGTTGAGTCAGGAGAATCACTTGAGCCTGGGAGGAGGAGGTTGCAGTCACACCACTGCCCTCCAGCCTGAGCAACAGAGCAAGACTCTGTCTCAAAAAAAAAAAAAAAAAAATTATCTGCTATCTACCCTGACACTGAGAAGTACGTTATATATGTTTCCCCAAATAATAAATTATTTTAATTATTGTGAGATTAATATTTGAAATCATAGATTCAATATCAATAGAATTTTAGAGTGAGAAAAGGCCTGACAGGGCACATAAACCAACCACCTCCTTTGTAGGAGTTAGATAAATCTTGCCCTAGAGTCACACAGTCTCTGCATGGCAGACTGAGGGCTCCAACAGAAAATAAAAACTGGAATAACAGTATGGACACTGTTTTCATATACTACTCCTAAATGTCATCCTACACTATTTCCTCTGAGCTTCATCAGATATTCTCCTTTTGAAGGATATATTAAAATTCTCTTGAAAGGAAGCCTTCTGCACCCAGAAGTTATGCGATCAATTTTTCCTTCTATGATCACGCCTCTACTTTGTACTTTGTCTTTCATCCCACACTTTTCAAAGTGCCTGAGGTATAAAGTTAGATTTGATTGTCTCCCTAATTTTGATCCTGTAGAGAGACCTCATGTTGTCATGTTGTCATCTCTAATAGATGAGGCTTATGCTGAGGATCAGAAAGGCTGAGGTTACAGAGTTATTTTGCAGCAAAGCCAGGACCAAAATCCAGGTTTGTTGTTCATAGACCTCTCCATTAAAAATGCTACTCTGTAAATTTACTAGAGGCAAAATCTCTATATGCTATGGTGTTGCAGGACTTTTCCTTAGTTCAGCTAAAGACAGGGTTCTTTGTCCCATGGCCATGAAAATTTAGACTCACAGACATTTTGAATGGTGACAGGGTTTTATTTGGTGAAAAGGAAGAAAAGGGGAAAACAGGAACTCTGCATAAGCCAGTGTCCCATGCTCCAGTGCTTCCCCCACTGGAAGATTGAATCTCAGGTTCTATACAGGAAGAGGAGGGACCAAATCCTTCCCACTGCAAAGGGCCTAAACTTCCCCAGGCTCCACCCCGGGAGCAGGCCGGTTGGCGTTTCTCCAGTGACCCCCTCCCACCTGGCTGTGTCAATGGCAGTATGAGATACTTCCATTTTTTTACAAATAGTTAAAAAATCTGCTTCATCAGTCAGATCTCCAGACTAAGAGAGATCCTGAGTTTGCCCCACCATCAGATTGCTTTGTGCGTCAGAAGAGAACTGGTTTATCCAGCAGCCAGGCATGGAGCAGGCCTGGGCCAGCACAGAGTGACCCAGGGCAGTGCCCTGACCAGAGCCACGGACTTAGCTCTGCACATTCGTCACCCACTCCTGCCCCCGACAACCCACCACAAGCCCTCACAGTCACTTTTGAAATTCTGGATGACATGATTTCCTATTACAAACAAGTGACATGAACTTTCAAAGCAAAAAAAAAAAAAATTCTGCCTCATGTTTCTTCACTTATTATTGATCTTGAGCACATTTCACACATTTCTTTAGCTTGTCTGTGAATTTTCTGCTGCATTAATTGACCCATCCGAATGTATGAGTATTAGTGCTTTTACTTTTTAGCAATGTACATATTTTCATATAATAAATATTCATGTAATTTTGGCATCAGACATTTTATCTACATTATTTTTTAGTCATTTTTTATCATTATACAAAGTATGCATAGAGGGAAACATCACATTGTACCCCATAAATATGTACAATTTTTATGTGTCAATTACAAATAAAAATATTTTTAAGTCCCCAAAAAAGAAAAAAAAATGCTACTCTGTATGATTACTCCAGAAACAAAAGTGTTAACACTACACTGAACAGAAGCTGATTATTTCTGTGATTTTTCTTAGCCTTATTTCCTCCCTTTGCATATGTGGTCTCTATTTTTCCCTTTGTTTTGCTTAGTCTCTGTATCTCGTTTGCCCTGTCACTTGGTTACTTGGCAGTCCCTAGCCAGCAGGGTGCAGAGTCGCAGACAGTGCCTTTTGTTCAAAGCATTTGTTTGGATTATAAATATAATTTGATGATAAATTCAGTCGTTATGCTGATTTCATTTCAATGCAGTCACAATGTATCTCAAGTTTCCTTTGATAAACTTGCAATAAAGACCGTATCTCATGCTATTTAATTGTTCACCTTGGTCTATTTGCTCATTCTAAAGAGTATTGTGGCCAAGTGCAGTGGCTCACGCCTGTAATCCCAGCACTTTGAGAGGCTGTCGGGGGGTGGATCACCTGAGGTCAGGAGTTCAAGACCAGCCTGGTCAATATGGTGAAACCCCATCTCCACTAAAAATACAAAAATTAGCCCAGCGTAGTGGAGAGTGCCTGTTATCCCAGCTACTGTGGAGGCTGAGGCAGGGGAATCGCTTGAACCCGAAAGGCGGAGGTTGCAGTGGACTGAGCTCGTGCCATTATGCTCCAGCCTGGGTTACAGAGCTAGACTGCATCTCAAAATAAATAAATAAATAAATAAATAAGACTGGGTACAATGGCTCACACCTGTAATCCCAGCACTTTGGGAGGCCGAGGCAGGTGGATCACGAGGTCAGGAGTTCGAGAACAGCCTGACCAAGATGGTAAAACCCCATCTCTACTAAAAATACAAGAATTAGCCAGTCACAGTGGCAGGCGCCAGTAATCCCAGCTACTTGGGAGGCTGAGGCAGGAGAATTACTTGAACCTGGTGTGGGGAGGTGGCGGAGGTTGCAGTGAGTCGAGATCACGCCACTGCATTCCAGCCTGGTGACAGAGTGAGACTCTGTCTCCATCAATCAATCAGTCAATCAATAGAGCTTTGCTAAAATTTTTAACATATGTACTGATATGGTTTGGCTCTGTGTCCCCACCCAAATCTCATGTTGAATTGTAATACTCAGTGTTGGAGGTGGAACCTGGTGGGAGGTGATTGGATCATGGGGGTGGTGCTGTCTCATGATAGAGTTCTCACAAGATCTGGTTGTTTAAAAGTGTATAGCACCTCCCACGTTGCCCTATTCCTCCTTCTCTGGACACCTAAGACATGCCTGCTTCCCCTTCACCTTCCACCATGATTGTAGGTTTCCTGAGGACTCCCCAGCCATGCTTCCTATGCAGCCTGTAGAACTGTGAGTCAATTAATCCCTTTTTCTTTATAAATTACCCAGTCTCAGGTGGTTCTCTATAGCAATGCAAGAGAAGAGTAATATATAAATGGAAATATTGCTGATTTTCTTCCTTTTACCTCTATTAGAAACAACAATCCCTCCAATCATGGAAAAATTATTACCTGTTATTAAAATGAATTATTTAATGGCATTCTTTTCAAATATCAATAGCTGACATTTACTGTGCACTTATATGTCAGCTTCTTTCTTCTGTGCTCTTCGTATGTGTTAACACATTTTATCCTCCCCACCACCTTAGGCAGTGAGTAATATTGTAATTCTGATTTTATAGTAAGGAAATTGAAGCACAGAAAGGTTAGGTTATTTGCCAAAGACCTCACAGCAAGTAAGGGCAGGGCAGGATTTGAACCCAGGCAGTCTGTCTCATGAGTCTGAGCTCTTAACCATGAGTATGCTACTTCTCAAAGTGAATTGTCCTGTAAATACTACTTTGCAAGTATAATTGAAGTTTTGTAAACTTTGCTTTCACTGATTTATGAAGAGCCATATTAACCCAGGGAGAGAAGGTGGGTTTGTGAAAGTTTATCATTATAACAGTCCTGCTGACTACTTGTGACCTCAGTGAGCAGCAACTCTTTCAGCCCTGATGCTGGGAACAAGAAAAAAAAAAAACTGGGGGGGGGCGGAGCAAGATGGCCGAATAGGAACAGCTCCAGTCTCCAACTCCCAGCGCGAGCGACACAGAAGACCGGTGATTTCTGCATTTTCAACTGAGACTCCACCTCTGGGGACAGGGCACAGCTACACAACAACAACAACAACAACAACAACAACAACAAAAAAGCAGCAGAAACCTCTGCAGACGCAAACGACTCTGTCTGACAGCTTTGAAGAGAGCAGTGGATCTCCCAACACGGAGGTTGAGATCTGAGAAGGGACAGACTGCCTGCTCAAGTGGGTCCCTGACCCCTGAGTAGCCTAACTGGGAGACATCCCCCACTAGGGGCAGTCTGACACCCCACACCTCACAGGGTGGAGTACACCCCTGAGAGGAAGCTTCCAAAGCAAGAATCAGACAGGTACACTCGCTGTTCAGAAATATTCTATCTTCTGCAGCCTCTGCTGCTGATACCCAGGCAAACAGGGTCTGGAGTGGACCTCAAGCAATCTCCAACAGACCTACAGCTGAGGGTCCTGACTGTTAGAAGGAAAACTATCAAACAGGAAGGACACCTACACCAAAACCCCATCAGTACATCACCATCATCAAAGACCAGAGGCAGATAAAACCACAAAGATGGGGAAAAAGCAGGGCAGAAAAGCTGGAAATTCAAAAAATAAGAGCACATCTCCCCCAGCAAAGGAGCGCAGCTCATCGCCAGCAACGGATCAAAGCTGGACGGAGAATGACTTTGACGAGATGAGAGAAGAAGGCTTCAGTCCATCAAATTTCTCAGAGCTAAAGGAGGAATTACGTACCCAGCGCAAAGAAACTAAAAATCTTGAAAAAAAAGTGGAAGAATTGACGGCTAGAGTAATTAATGCAGAGAAGGTCATAAACGAAATGAAAGAGATGAAAACCATGACACGAGAAATACGTGACAAATGCACAAGCTTCAGTAACCGACTCGATCAACTGGAAGAAAGAGTATCAGCGATTGAGGATCAAATGAATGAAATGAAGCGAGAAGAGAAACCAAAAGAAAAAAGAAGAAAAAGAAATGAACAAAGCCTGCAAGAAGTATGGGATTATGTAAAAAGACCAAATCTACGTCTGATTGGGGTGCCTGAAAGTGAGGGGGAAAATGGAACCAAGTTGGAAAACACTCTTCAGGATATCATCCAGGAGAACTTCCCCAACCTAGTAGGGCATGCCAACATTCAAATCCAGGAAATACAGAGAACGCCACAAAGATACTCCTCGAGAAGAGCAACTCCAAGACACATAATTGCCAGATTCACCAAAGTTGAAATGAAGGAAAAAATCTTAAGGGCAGCCAGAGAGAAAGGTCGGGTTACCCACAAAGGGAAGCCCATCAGACTCACAGCAGATCTCTCGGCAGAAACTCTACAAGCCAGAAGAGAGTGGGGGCCAATATTCAACATTCTTAAAGAAAAGAATTTTAAACCCAGAATTTCATATCCAGCCAAACTAAGTTTCATAAGTGAAGGAGAAATAAAATCCTTTACAGATAAGCAAATGCTTAGAGATTTTGTCACCACTAGGCCTGCCTTACAAGAGACCCTGAAGGAAGCACTCAACATGGAAAGGAACAACCGGTACCAGCCATTGCAAAAACATGCCAAAATGTAAAGACCATCGAGGCTAGGAAGAAACTGCATCAACTAACGAGCAAAATAACCAGTTAATATCATAATGGCAGGATCAAGGTCACACATAACAATCTTAACCTTAAATGTAAATGGACTAAATGCTCCAATGAAAAGACACAGACTGGCAAACTGGATAAAGAGTCAAGACCCATCAGTCTGCTGTATTCAGGAGACCCATCTCACACGCAGAGACATACATAGGCTCAAAATAAAGGGATGGAGGAAGATTTACCAAGCCAATGGAGAACAAAAAAAAGCAGGGGTTGCAATCCTAGTCTCTGATAAAACAGACTTTAAACCATCAAAGATCAAAAGAGACAAAGAAGGCCATTACATAATGGTAAAGGGATCAATTCAACAGGAAGAGCTAACTATCCTAAATATATATGCACCCAATACAGGAGCACCCAGATTCATAAAGCAAGTCCTTAGAGACTTACAAAGAGACTTAGACTCCCATACAATAATAATGGGAGACTTCAACACTCCACTGTCAACATTAGACAGATCAACAAGACAGAAAGTTAACAAGGATATCCAGGAATTGAACTCATCTCTGCAGCAAGCAGACCTAATAGACATCTATAGAACTCTCCACCCCAAATCAACAGAATATACATTCTTCTCAGCACCACATCGTACTTATTCCAAAATTGACCACGTAATTGGAAGTAAAGCACTCCTCAGCAAATGTACAAGAACAGAAATTATTACAAACTGTCTCTCAGACCACAGTGCAATCAAACTAGAACTCAGGACTAAGAAACTCAATCAAAACCGCTCAACTACATGGAAACTGAACAACCTGCTCCTGAATGACTACTGGGTACATAACGAAATGAAGGCAGAAATAAAGATGTTCTTTGAAACCAATGAGAACAAAGATACAACATACCAGAATCTCTGGGACACATTTAAAGCAGTGTGTAGAGGGAAATTTATAGCACTAAATGCCCACAAGAGAAAGCAGGAAAGATCAAAAATTGACACTCTAACATCGCAATTAAAAGAACTAGAGAAGCAAGAGCAAACACATTCCAAAGCTAGCAGAAGGCAAGAAATAACTAAGATCAGAGCAGAACTGAAGGAGATAGAGACACAAAAAACCCTCCAAAAAATCAATGAATCCAGGAGTTGGTTTTTTGAAAAGATCAACAAAATTGACAGACCACTAGCAAGACTAATAAAGAAGAAAAGAGAGAAGAATCAAATCGACGCAATTAAAAATGATAAAGGGGATATCACCACCGACCCCACAGAAATACAAACTACCATCAGAGAATACTATAAACACCTCTACACAAATAAACTGGAAAATCTAGAAGAAATGGATAATTTCCTGGACACTTACAC
This sequence comes from Papio anubis, assembly GCF_008728515.1. Lineage (NCBI taxonomy): Eukaryota > Metazoa > Chordata > Mammalia > Primates > Cercopithecidae > Papio > Papio anubis. The sequence goes on from NC_044984.1 coordinate 58,436,022, forward strand.
TCTTCCAAGACTAAACCAGGAAGAAGTTGAATCCCTGAATAGACCAATAGTAGGCTCTGAAATTGAGGCAATAATTAATAGCCTACCAACCAAAAAAAGTCCAGGACCAGATGGATTCACAGCTGAATTCTACCAGAGGTATAAGGAGGAGTTGGTACCATTCCTTCTGAAACTATTCCAATCAATAGAAAAAGAGGGAACCCTCCCTAACTCATTTTATGAGGCCAACATCATCCTGATACCAAAGCCTGGCAGAGACACAACAAAAAAAGAGAATTTTAGACCAATATCCTTGATGAACATCGATGCAAAAATCCTCAATAAAATACTGGCAAACCGGATTCAACAACATATCAAAAAGCTTATCCACCATGATCAAGTGGGCTTCATCCCTGGGATGCAAGGCTGGTTCAACATTCGCAAATCAATAAACATAATCCAGCATATAAACAGAACCAAAGACAAGAACCACATGATTATCTCAATAGATGCAGAAAAGGCTTTTGACAAAATTCAACAGCCCTTCATGCTAAAAACGCTCAATAAATTCGGTATTGATGGAACGTACCTCAAAATAATAAGAGCTATTTATGACAAACCCACAGCCAATATCATACTGAATGGGCAAAAACTGGAAAAATTCCCTTTGAAAACTGGCACAAGACAGGGATGCCCTCTCTCACCACTCCTATTCAACATAGTGTTGGAAGTTCTGGCTAGGGCAATTAGGCAAGAGAAAGAAATCAGGGGTATTCACTTAGGAAAAGAAGAAGTCAAATTGTCCCTCTTTGCAGATGACATGATTGTATATTTAGAAAACCCCATTGTCTCAGCCCAAAATCTCCTTAAGCTGATAAGCAACTTCAGCAAAGTCTCAGGATACAAAATTAATGTGCAAAAATCACAAGCATTCTTATACACCAGTAACAGACAAACAGAGAGCCAAATCATGAATGAACTTCCATTCACAATTGCTTCAAAGAGAATCAAATACCTAGGAATCCAACTTACAAGGGATGTAAAGGACCTCTTCAAGGAGAACTACAAACCACTGCTCAGTGAAATAAAAGAGGACACAAACAAATGGAAGAACATACCATGCTCATGGATAGGAAGAATCAATATCGTGAAAATGGCCATACTGCCCAAGGTAATTTATAGATTCAATGCCATCCCCATCAAGCTACCAATGAGTTTCTTCACAGAATTGGAAAAAACTGCTTTAAAGTTCATATGGAACCAAAAAAGAGCCTGCATCTCCAAGACAATCCTAAGTCAAAAGAACAAAGCTGGAGGCATCGCGCTACCTGACTTCAAACTATATTACAAGGCTACAGTAACCAAAACAGCATGGTACTGGTACCAAAACAGAGATATAGACCAATGGAACAGAACAGAGTCCTCAGAAATAATACCACACATCTACAGCCATCTGATCTTTGACAAACCTGAGAAAAACAAGAAATGGGGAAAGGATTCCCTATTTAATAAATGGTGCTGGGAAAATTGGCTAGCCATAAGTAGAAAGCTGAAACTGGATCCTTTCCTTACTCCTTATACGAAAATTAATTCAAGATGGATTAGAGACTTAAATGTTAGACCTAATACCATAAAAATCCTAGAGGAAAACCTAGGTAGTACCATTCAGGACATAGGCATGGGCAAAGACTTCATGTCTAAAACACCAAAAGCAACGGCAGCAAAAGCCAAAATTGACAAATGGGATCTCATTAAACTAAAGAGCTTCTGCACAGCAAAAGAAACTACCATCAGAGTGAACAGGCAACCTACAGAATGGGAGAACATTTTTGCAATCTACTCATCTGACAAAGGGCTAATATCCAGAACCTACAAAGAACTCAAACAAATTTACAAGAAAAAAACAAACAACCCCATCAAAAAGTGGGCAAAGGATATGAATAGACATTTCTCAAAAGAAGACATTCATACAGCCAACAAACACATGAAAAAATGCTCATCATCACTGGCCATCAGAGAAATGCAAATCAAAACCACAATGAGATACCATCTCACACCAGTTAGAATGGCGATCATTAAAAAGTCAGGAAACAACAGGTGCTGGAGAGGATGTGGAGAAATAGGAACACTTTTACACTGTTGGTGGGATTGTAAACTAGTTCAACCATTATGGAAAACAGTATGGCGATTCCTCAAGGATCTAGAACTAGATGTACCATATGACCCAGCCATCCCATTACTGGGGATATACCCAAAGGATTATAAATTATGCTGCTATAAAGACACATGCACACGTATGTTTATTGCAGCACTATTCACAATAGCAAAGACTTGGAATCAACCCAAATGTCCATCAGTGACAGATTGGATTAAGAAAATGTGGCACATATACACCATGGAATACTATGCAGCCATAAAAAAGGATGAGTTTGCGTCCTTTGTAGGGACATGGATGCAGCTGGAAACCATCATTCTTAGCAAACTATCACAAGAACAGAAAACCAAACACCGCATGTTCTCACTCATAGGTGGGAACTGAACAATGAGATCACTTGGACTCAGGAAGGGGAACATCACACACCGGGGCCTATCATGGGGAGGGGGGAGGGGGGAGGGATTGCATTGGGAGTTATACCTGATGTAAATGACGAGTTGATGGGTGCAGCAGACCAACATGGCACAAGTATACATATGTAACAAACCTGCACGTTATGCACATGTACCCTACAACTTAAAGTATAATAATAATAAATAAATTAAAAAAAAAAAAAAAAAAAAAAAAAAACTTTCTAGTGTCACTTGCAGGCCTTAAGTGGGAGGTGGGGATGGGATGGGAACTGACAGAGACATCCATTGTAGGTATATGTTAAGGGCTGGCTTCTCATGCCTTTACATCCTTTATGTAAATGAAATATATTATCCATTTTTTCTCTCCCTAATGGGCTTCCGGACTTAAATATAAGCTGATTACAAAGAAGCCTGGGAACTTTTCTCTACCTAATTCCCACTCAGCCTTCCCTGAAGTCCAGCAACTGCCCCATCCCATCTCTGCATATATCCACTTCCTGTTTGTAGTGCAGTAAGAGCAGGCTGGAGTTTGTGTCATCCCTACTGGGGAGAGATTATGTCTTTCATCTCTAGTCTGAAGGCCTAGCACAGTGCCTGGTATTCAGACACTCAGTAGCTGTTTGGTGGATGAATAAATAAAATCAGTATACATTGCACCCTGAAACCTGGGCTAATGTCTGCCTGATTTTAGAGTAACTGTCACCGTACATTGAAAAAGGCGCTAATTATAAGAGGTGTGTGTAGATAGGCCAAAAGCATTTCCAAAGTGTGAATTCAGGAGTGTTTTATAAACATGTAAGTGTCTTTGCAGTCGCCTCCAAGACCATCCTCACTGATAACATTATTTCAGTTTTTATGAGGTTTGGGCTAGCCCAGTTCTCAACATGAAATAGCAAAAAGGCATCTGTTGGTCTGCTTTTATTGTACCTCAGTTCTCTGCTGCTTTGGGAGACAGTGGCCTGCACCTCTCTGCTTAGAGCCTGCCTATGAAGCTTGCACTGTTACTTCTACATCATACCTTAGACACTGTCAGGAATCATAACTAGCCACTGTACTGTGTGCTTACATTCTGTCATTTCATCCCCATTTTACCTTGGAGGAACTGGAGCTCAGGGACATTAGGAAACTTGCCCACTTAAGAAATGGTGACACTGGAACTCAATTCCAGGTCTTCCTGGTTCCAGAGTCTGTGTTCATCAGCAGGTTTGGCCGGGTATACTAAAGAGCAAGAAGACTGGAGATTGCAGATGTAAAGATCATGGCACACAGTGTCCTGAGTGCTCTTTTTGAGGGAATTCCTGCCCACTACCACTGTCTCCAGCCACCAGAGAGACAGCTTGCCCAAGGAGAGGCTATAATCTGGAGGGAGGTACTGTGGCTGTGTTAGGTTCCTGGGGTTCAGCTGAAGGTGGCCCTGGTGGCCCTGCTTTCCCGACACACCTGAGAGTTTCCTGGGGAACAGTGGGCTTGGGCTTCCAAGGCTGTGGTACTACCCCAGTGGTTTGGTTAGTCTGGCACTTGCAGAAATTCCTCTTATGTATTGATTGTAGAAAATAGATCTTTATCTTAGGTAGTTGATAAGAAACCCAAAGAATATAGTTTCTCAGAAGAGCTTTTAGTGATTAATGGATTTAGTGAAGCAGCAGGCTATATAGAGTTAGGAAATATTGTCCCTAACATACTGTTTTTCATCTCCCTTCCCTGCTAAACCACCACATCATTTCTTTTCTGAGAGGCCATAAATTCCAACACTAACCATATTTCACAAATGACTTAGAACTATTTGTCATTCCATTAGTCCAATCCCAGGTATTTATTGCTAGTGCTATTTTGGAAGCCTGGAATAGAAAAGAACAATGCCAGGCACATTGTAGATGTTTAATAAATATTTGTTAAGTGAATAAATGGATGGGCAAGCTTACTATAAAATGGGTTCTTATCCTTCATTTGATTGTCACCTATTTTACTCATACTGTATATGAGACAGTTTTAAGAATCTGAAGGTACATAAACATGACTGGTACCCTTGCCATTCTTACAGGACAGTCCACAATCTGGGTGGTACACAGAGATCTGTGACATATAGCTAAAGTGCTGTGTGCTGAAGAGTCTGAATGAAGAGCTGTCTTGAAAGACAATACTTGTCTTGGCAGTCCAAAGAATAAGATCCCTTTGGCTGAGAAGCCAGGGAACACTTAGCCATGGGTGAGATTTAAGCTTGCCATGGAGAATGGGTCAAATGTCAAAAGGAGGAGGCGCTGGGGGACGGCAGCTCAGGGACTTGCTTGGGAGAAGCTGCAGAGGCAAGAACGTATAAATTCTGGGGAGGGAGCCGTAAGTGACTGATTCAGAGTGGTACACAAATTGCTGCTTGGATGGGTGTTGGGACCAATCTGAGAGCACTGAACTCCATGGTAGAGGGAATCAAGTCAAGTTTGAGAAAAGGTCGAAGAGCATGGTAACAGGGAAAAGGCCCTATAACTGTCATCGTGGATTCTTTTTCTTATTGTCCATTCCCTCTTCCTCTATACTAAATGAAGTCACCCCAAGCCATCCTGCATATCTCTACCACATTATTACTAAGACACTGCTTTGACCATACTGTCTGCAACACTGTGGATTCACCAACACCTATAGAATACATTATGCCCTTCTTAGTGGGGGATTTCAAGACTCTCTGGCCCAGGCCAACTTATCTAATCTTATCCTTCAGCTTGTTACCCAACCATCTACTTTCCAAGTTCTTCCCTGGACCCCTTCTCTGCCATCTTGGTCTGCTCATGCCCACCTCACCTGTGCACTTTCCCGCATCCCCGCCTTATTAGAACTTTGCTTGTACCATCTTTCCAGCCTGGATGCCCTCCCTTCATGTGTGCCCATCAGAACATCAAAAGCCCATTTTTTAGTCTCCAAAATTTTAAACTTTTAGAACATGGAAACCAAATATTTCTTTTTACACCCATCAGTGGGTTATGGGTGGTAAGCACCAAGTGCATGTTGAATACATAAATATCTTCATCCCCTCTTTTCCTCCATTCCTACATAGAACTAAGAGTGACTGTATCCCTTAGATAAAGAGGCCTTTCAATTGTACAACACTTTAGACTTTCCAAAGGTTATGGCATAGCAGTCCAAAACACCTCATCTGAAGCCAGGCTGTCTGGGTTCCCACCATTGCTCTACCAGCTGTGTGACCTGGGACAAGTTACATAACCTCTCTATGCCTCAGTTTTGTCATCAGCATAAAGGGAAGAATAAAGGTACCTACCTCATAAGAGTTCCTAGGATTAAATATGTTATTTGTAAAATGTTGAAAATACTATGTCTAGCACATAGTAAGCATTATATAATGCTTGCTAAAGTAAATTATACATATATATGTACATATCTATATTAGTGATACTGTATGTATTGTGTACATAGATATTTATAGTAAATACTCAATAAAATTTAAATTTAAAAACACACACACATAGGGACACACAATTTGGCATCCATGATGACCTTGTAAAGTAATCAGAGGCATTAAATAATTTCCGCACACATAGTAATTATAGATCCATTCCTGGGATCCATGTCTTCTAACTTTCGAACCAGTAGTCAAAAAATAGAAACTATAGCATTAATCTATTGATCTTCTCCAACACATACAGTTTTCAGATATATAGTGATTTCTTAACACAAAGTATTAAATTTGCTACAGGTATTTTTATTATTTTGACTTAAACTATATGAGTAGTGTCAGATACATAATATGGGTGTGTCAATAAGAAAAAAAATATTAACTTCTGTGCAAGTTATCATATAGGATATCCCAATCTCCTAAGGAAATTCATGATGTGGGTCATTTTCTACTTGACTGTTTTTTCAGCCATTGAGGAAAAATGGAGCAAGAAAGATAAATTAGGTGTATTGAACGGAGAATTATGCATGAAGTTTTAGTAGAGAAGAATTCAAACAGGAAAATATGCTATGGGAGTACATTTACATGGCTATATGCCTGTCAGGTCATTTGGTATGCAAAGGCTTGTGTTTGCATTAAGCTGTTGGAGAAGCTGTTATTTTCTTTGCAGTATGTATTCAAAATGCACCTGTAAAAAATAAAAGCTTTCCTTTACTTCTCTGAAAAAGAAAGAGAACTGTCTGTTATTTTAAATACAAAATACATTTGACTTCTGTCAACAGCTTACATTTTAAATAATGCAGTTTGTACTCGCATTCATTATCTGCAATTAGAGTTCTCGAAAAGCTTTTAGCATTTATCTCCCCAACTTTTAAAATTCATTCATTGTTAACATTTTAGTGAATAGTGGAAACCCTAAATCAAATTGGAAAACTCAAAAAAGAAATTTGCTTTCCGGAAATTACCACTGAACTAGGTAGAGAATCCTCAGCTATTGTGCTGAATCACATTATGATGAGATACACTCTTTTCTTTTCAGCGTTAGGTCAGACTGAAATGTTTTCCTTTTAACCCATACTAGTCAATAAGGAACACCCTGCTGGCAGTCAGCGCAGTATCTTTTTTCTTATACTAAGGCTTATTTTGTGCAAACTACCTGTTTATACTAGTCCTCAGTGTCCAAGTCAAGCAAGAGTCAGAAGTTCAGGTTTTTTCTTTGCGATAATATATTTAAAAGAAATATTTCTCAGATTCTCGGGGTGGCCAAGTGTGATGAGAGTCACATGTTCTCATTTCCTCCTTCCTATTAGCAAGAATACAGACAGCTGAGCAACTCGTGTGTGTGTGTGTGTGTGTGTGTGTGCGCGCGCGCGTATGTGTGTGTGTACACCCTGTCATTTTAAGATGTAACTGGAACCAAGACCCAAATATAATAGTGTGTGGGTTTGCTTCAGGCAGGGAATAACAGAGCCAAGCCTAGGAAGAAATGCAAGGTGTGTGTAGATTCGTTGACCTTTTGCTGTTTGCCCAGCTGCAGGGTGACTCCCTTTTCATTTCCCAGCTGCTCAGCTGCTTCCTACTGCTCTTTTATTTTTCTTTTAAACTGGAGTAGCCAACCAAGCTTCTCCCAGACAGGTTCAATAATTATTAAAAACAGACAACTTTCCAATTACACATGGCTCAGAAAAAGCTGCCAGTGCTTTATAGTTTAGCCCTAACTTTGTTCTGGCTCTGTAATGCCTTTGACCTGATTTACTAGCTTACATTTTTAAGGAAAGCCATCATCAGATTTTATGAAAATAAGTAAAGGTTCTTTGTTAACCCCGCGTTTTACTCTTCAAAATAGTCATCTAGAGAACATATGTTAAGTTGAACCATAAGAAAGTACTGATTTTCCACCTTTTTAATAACTTACAGAAGCAGCAATTTCAAATGGATCAACCTAAATAAATATATTTATTCCAGTGATGCTTCCGGTCTCAAACCATTTGAAAACTCATCTCTTGAAATGAGAAAAATCAAATTCATTACTTGAAAACATTGCATTATTCTCAACTTCTTAAACCTTAGTTATAAAATTGGCTCTGAGTAACGTGTGGTTATTTGCATATGAAATGAAGTCTGTCTTCTGGGGATGAGAATTTGACATCATTTATAAGAAAGTACTGCCACAAATGCTTAGCATTGGGTGCCGAGTTCGGGTGTGCTCCTCGACACATCCTTTGCATTGGAGTCATCACACCTTACATGTGTTGTTTCTTTTAAGGGGTATAATTGTGCTCAAAATACACAGGTTTTCAAATTCACCCAGATGTCTGACATCTGAAAGCATATTGAAATTATATTGGAAAAATTATGATTTTCAGGTAAAATCTGTGACTCTGAAATCTGTGACTGTTATTCTCCTGTACCTAAGAATACAGAGATTACATACAGATTTATAGATACTATTAGAAAAATAATGAATAGCTTGTTTATTATTTGAGAAAATATTTATTAAGCACCTATGTTGTCTGAAATACTTTCAGAGATACCACTATAGACCAGTTTGTTTTAATTAGCCGAGTTTAAAATTGGCAATATATTACTAAGTCTCAGAAATGTGCATATTCTCTAACCCTGCAATTCTATTTCTAAAAATTTGTCCTAAGAAATATGACACAATTTTGTACACAGATGTTTTTTGTAACAATAATATAGCCAAAATGTGTAATAATTGAGGATTCATTCTATAAGTTTTAATACATTATGAAATTTTTATATTCTATATATTCCTAAATTTATTAAAATTCAAATTACATATATCATTTCTAAGAGAAGAAATTAAATATACAGCAAAGGTTTTTAACACAACTTTATAAAGCAAATAGTTGAAATATCCTTAAATTTTTAACAATGGGAAATTAAGTTATGGCACAGTCATATAGAAAAATACTATGTAGCACTGAAAATTGTGTTTAGAAGAATATTTAATGATATAGGAAAATGTGCTGATATATAAATGACAAAGGACATTGTAATCTAAAAACTATAAATATAGGATGGTCTCAGTTTTTTAAAGAGAGAAATCATATATGGCATTTTATTTTATTTATTTATTTATTTTATTTTGTTTATTTGTTTGTTTGAGGCAAGGTCTCACTCTGTCACCCAGGCTGAAGTGCAGTGGCACAATCTCAGCTCACTGCCACCTCCATCTCCCGGGCTCAAGCAGTCCCCTCACCCCAGCCTCCCAAGTAGCTGGCTCTACAGGTGCACGCCACCAGGACCAGCTAATTTTTTTATTTTTGTAGAGACAGGGTCCCACTGTGTTGCTCGGGCGGGTCTCAAACTATTAGTTAGGCTCAAGCAGTCCTCCCACCTTGGCCTCGCAAAATGTGCTGGGATTACAAGCGTGAAGCCACAGTGCCCTGCCCTTAATTTTAACTGACATCCCCTCACTACAGTAGCCAGCCATATAGGGCATTTTTAAAGGAAGAAATGTGTGTGTGTGTGTGTGTGTGTGTTTTCATAGAGAAAAGGCTGGAAGGCTTTATACTAAAATCTTGTCAGTGATTATCTTTGATTGCTTTTTATTTTCATTATTATTATTATTATTATTTGAGATGGAGTCTCACTTTGTCAACCAGGCTGGAGTACAGTGGCACAATCTCAGCTCACTCCAACCTCCAAGCGATTCTCCTGCCTCAGCCTCTCGAGTAGCTGGATTACAGGTGTGCCACCACAGTTGGCTAATGTTTTGTATTTTTAGTAGATACAGGATTTCACCATGTTGGCCAGGCTAGTCTCAAACTCCTGACCTCAAGTGATCTGTCTGCCTCGGCCTCCCAAAGTGCCGGGATTACAGACATGAGCCAGTACGCCCAGCCTATTTTTTTGTTTGTTTGTTTTGTTTTTGTTTGTTTTTTTAAGAAAATAAATGTTTTCTACAATGAACATAAAGTATTACTTTGTGGTCAGAAAAACAATGTTTTTTCAACTAAAACTATGTATGAACCTTAATATTTCCATTTTTTACTTTGACAAATAGATTTTATGCAATAAAATTCCTTTAATAAAGACTGTATGAATTTGGGTTTGGGTTGGGCTAAAATTGATCCATGAATAAATGGTTTATTCTGCAAATTAATAATGTAGAGGAGATTTTACAGAAATACTTTTAAGCTAAAGAGAACTTTTCAGGTACGTTGAAAAGTATGCATAAGACTCCGTAAATCATTTTTTCATCAAATCCTGCCCCCTAAGTGCCTTTTCCTGGCAGATGAATTTGCATATTTCTGTGTGCTTTATGTAGAAGCAGTAGTCCATAATTCACTTATTTTACTAACAGTTTGACTTTCCCCTCTGCCATTTGGAAGGTGGCATGTATATCGTATATGTCCTATAAATGGTTCCCATTCACTCTCTCAATTACAGACAGACATCTTGTAACGATTTGGGTCACTTTTCCACAGGTGATGAAAACATACCATATGTATCATGCAGAGAGCATCAGTGCAGAGAGCAAGCTGAAAGAGGCTGAAAAACAAGAGGAAAAGCAAATTGGAAGATCTGGTGATCCAGTCTTCCATATTCGACTAGAGGAGAGACATCAACGGCGAAGCTCTGTAAAGAAAATTGAAAAAATGAAAGAAAAAGTAAGTGAAAAGAGATGGCAGAACTCCTCTGCCTTCATTTGAGGAGACAATACTAAGAACACTGATGCAATAGCTGATATCCACAGATTGTAAATTATTGTGAAATGACATGCATTTCCTCCCACGGGAATGAGAAATGTTTAAGAAATGTAAAAATCATGTAATAACAGCTGGACATCATTTAGTGGTGAATGCCAAGTATTCAATACACAGTGTGGAGAACTTGAATATTAACAAGGAGATTTCATTGCAAATGGGCCTGAAGCCCAAATACATTGTTATTATTCCCCATAGCTGGGTGATTTTAGTTTGCTATTTAAATCAGATTCAAAATGTACTTTTGGCAAAGGACTTTGAGGGTCATTTGTATATGTGGAATAAATTGTTAAGGTTAATAAAAATTCATGTATGTTTCTCTGTCTTGATTAAAAATGACTTTGCGTTCTTTCCCACTGCCTGGATCTTCTTCATTACAGAGACAAGCAAAATATTCGGAAAATAAGCTAAAATCAATTAAGGCACGGAACGAATATCTCCTAACACTTGAAGCCACCAATGCCTCAGTTTTCAAGTATTATATTCATGATCTTTCTGATTTAATTGATGTGAGTACTTGAAGTTTTTGTCTTTCCATATTAAAATGAAATTAACAATAACCATATTTCATTGATTGGAAAATACTATCATTTCTTAAGACTCTTATTTTACGTAATACTCAGAAAGAAAAAAATACTTTTATTTAAATTATCCATAATACGAAGACACTATCATCTGTAAGATGCATGTGAAAAAGAGTGCATCCTAAAACCAATGAAAAATAAATGGTTAGATTCTGTGAAGCTGTGAGAAGCCCGGTAAACTCAGCTAAAACGGGGCCCAGTCATTTGCAAGTTATGTAGTGGCGCAGCCCTAACTGCATTCATTATTTCAAAATGTATTTATTGGGCCCCCACTATTGTGAGACGCTGAAGCTCTCAGAAGCCATACGCAGCCCTTACCCTCTAGGATTTAAAGTGAAGAAGACAGACTTAAGAAATGACTACATGGACGATTACTTTATTACAGTTGTGGTCATTACTGGGATGCAAAATAGAGTGCACATAAATGACATTTACAGATGTATCTAAGTCTGTACATTCTCTCGTAGGATATGATATAAAAAAGCAGTAATTAGGTTTATTTAGAGCTCTCCAAATACATATTCATTGTATGTATGCAGTGTTTACTGCCGTTATTCCCCAACTTTAACCCTCCACATTATTCATTCATCGTTTCATTCAGAAAACATGCACTGAGTAGTCCAGTCGTTGTGCTAACACTATAGGAGGCTGCAAAGATGAAACACAAAAATCCCACGTCTAAAAATGCCACTACCTGCAAATAAAAGATAACAAGTGATTAAGTGCCATAAAAACAGCACAGATAAAGTCATAGAGGTTCAGAGGGTTACCTGCTGGAATTTTATTCATATACTGCTTTGTATTAATTGGATTCAACAGTTATAATTAAATTAGCCGTCATAATTTAAACATACAGTAGGTTAAAACAGCTTCATTTTTCTGGTGAATTTAAGTTCCATGTATTTAGCTGTGCCAAACCATTTAGCCACAGTTTGGGATTTCTATAAAAGAATTGTTGAGGGAAGGAATTATGTTTTAGCTTAATAACACTCTGATGTGCCTCTTTTTTTTTTGAGACAGAGTCTCACTCTGTCACCTGGGCTTTAGTGCAGTGGCTGCAGTGGCACTATCTCAGCTTACTTCAACCTCTGCCTCCTGGGTTCAAGCAATTCATTTGCCTCAACTTCCTGAGTAGCTGGGACTACAGGCACGTGCTACCACACTGGCTAATTTTTGTATTTTTAGTAGAGATGGGCTTTTGCTGTGTTGTCCAGGCCATTGTTGAACTCCTAAACTCAAGTGATCCACCTGCCTCAGCCTCCATTAGAGCTGGGATTACAGGCCTGAGCCACTGTACCTGGCCAGCCACCTCACCCAGCCTCTGATGTGAATGTTTTTCTTTTTGTCTCAAAACAATGTTATCCTATAATATCATAATTTGTTTATATAGAACCATGTAGTAATAAATAAAACCAGGGAAAATTTTCTCTTTTCACTTACTACAAAATATTTCATTCAAGTAATCACTTGATTATTTTAAATGCAGAAACTTTTTGTGTTGCTTTAAATACTTACGTCTTCCAGCACCCTGATGAAACAAAGGAGCTTTTTCTGTTACACTTCTCCTAGATTTCCTAAATAAAAGATTTTACTCGGTTTCCTGAGTAAAAATAAAGAATTTTATGACCCCAGTTTTCAAACTTAAATCTGTCAGGTTTCTCCAAGGTATAGGGAATATAAAAGAACTAATCCTATGTAACTTCTTTCTTGCTTTTTTGTTTAGGGTTCATTTTGGTAGTGATTGGAGTACTTGGCCAAATCCAAACCAATTTTTTTTTTTTGGGACAGAGTCTCGCTCTGTCACCTAGGCTGGAGTGCAGTGGCACGATCTCGGCTCACTGCCACCTCCACCTCGCAGGTTCAAGCAATTCTCCTGCCTCAGCCCCTTGAGTAGCTGGAATTACAGGTGTTCACCACCACACCTGGCTAATTTTTGTATTTTTAGTAGAGATGGGGATTCACCATGTTGGTCAGACTGGTCTCGAACTCGTGACCTCGTGATCCACCTGCCTTGGCCTCCCAAAGTGCTGGGATTACAGTCGTGAGCCACCGGGCCCAGCCAATCCAAACCAATTTTAATGCCAGAAAAACTCCCCATGTATCGAAAAGTGTTTCTTTAATACCTACAAGGTACTAAGCACCATTCCTGACAATGGGAATCCAGCAGTGAATAAAACCGAAGGCTTCACGTTTCTTGACTTTATGTATGAATTGGGAGACAAACTATAAATGAATTTATATACATAAAAGTACATGTATATACACACACATATAAAATAAGTTATGACAGTGCCATACAGAAAAATGAAACAGAGCTATGGAGGTGCTTTTGATGGAGTGTCCAGGAAAAGCCTGATACTTGAGCAGAGGAGTGAGTTGCAATACCTTGCAGCTATCTGGGAAAGGAATGCCTCACACAAAAGGACTGGCATATCTAAGGGTACAGAAGCAGAGGTGTGTCTTCCCATCTGAAGATACTCATGGAATAGCAAAGGAGGCCAGAATGGCTGCAGCTGAGCGAGTGAGGAGGAAGGTGCTAGGAGATGAGATTGGCAGAAGTCCTATCACTTAGCATCTTTTGGGTAGGGAAGGGGTTTGAATTTTGTTCTATATGTGATGGGGAGCCATTGAAGGGTTTTTTGAGCAGGGAAGTGACATCACCTGGGTTACATTTTAAAGATTCACTCTGGCAGCAGAGTGAGAAATAGACTAAAGGAGTCAGGAGGATACCAGTGAAAACAGGGAGCTATAGCAAGAGTCTTTGCAGTTGCCCAGGCTAAAGATGACTGGTGTGGACTGGTGGCTTGGACTGGTGTGGTAGTGATAGACCTATGCAAGTGGTTGGATCAAAATAGATTGAAGACAGAGCTCTAGGAACTTGCTGCCATGTGTGAAAAAGGATAGAAATGACTGCTAGGTTGAGGTCCTGAAAAATGACTCCTAGGTTACTGATAATGCCATCTACTGAGATGGGGGCCCCAGAGGAGAAGCAGGCTGAAGTGGGAGCAGTAGTCCTGCTATGTCTGTGAAAACTGAGATACCTATCAGACATCTGTGTGGAGATGTAAAGGAGCATCGCCAATATTTTTAGGATATATCAGACTGGAATCACATGTCAGGATTATGAGAGTCATCACCATCATTGTCATGGATATTTATTGAATGCCTGCTATGTAACAGGCAGCATAATATCTAATCATCACAACACTCTGAGGTAAACAGTGTTTTCTCCATTTTATAGATTGAAAAAACAAAACAAAACTGAGATTTAGCTAAGCTAGATAACTTGCCTAAGGTTATGCAGCCAATCAGAGGTAGGCTTCAAACTCATACATTTTTAACCTCCAGATCTAATTGACTCTGACCTAAATAAGTAACTGTTAAATATCCCAAGTGATATTCCATTTTTTAAAAAGTTGGACTTTTGAAAGATCAGTCTTAAATTTAAAACGTGAACAGTTCTCAAATAATATAATGTAAGAAATTGGAAATAAATGATATGAACTTGGTTTGTTGTATATTCAACTGAAATTGAGTACTCTGTTAGTGAAAGTAATTTTTATGTTCCTCGACTCACTTTTAAGGCAATTAGAGTGTGAATATGTATATTCTAAAATGGTTGCTTATTTTGTAGGAATCCAATTTGCATATATAGTGGTGATCCTAACAACCATTAAGCTTGACCCTTCCTGGTGAAAAAGAAACAGATTGATTATTATGCAGAGGTATCTAGAATTCTTCATGCATTTTGAGTTTATTTAGCAAAGTACATCTTATACTGAGCTATCTAATAATAATGAGAAGAGCTGTAATGCCTCTGGTGAGAAAAAGTCAAGACAACATTTTTAATGCACAGCATTTTGTCTGTGAAATGACATGAAAGGCAGTAAATGTATCTTGATAAATTCAAAGCATTATAAAGAGTCAAAGAATTGAAGTTGAGATCTTTTTATGTAAACCCCCAGTTTCCCTTTACCTTCCACTCATGCCAGTATCTGTCTTTTTTCTAACAAATTTTCTGTGATGAACCATTATGAATGGATCTATTGATACCACAGAAAAGTCACAAATTTTCCATAGAAACTATTATTATAGAAGCAGTACATGTGTATTGCAAAAAAAAAACAGAAAATACTACAAGCAAATATAAAATGATCACTTCTTAATTTTAATTTTTAATTTTTATGGTAATAATCACATCAGGGTAAATGGGGTATTCATCACCTCAAGTATTTATCATTTCTTTTTGTTACAAACATTCCAATTATATGCTTTTAGTTATTTTTAATTGTACAACAAATTACTATGTAGTAATTACTGTGTAGTAATTTATTGTACACTTAAATGTAGTCACCCTATTGTGCTGAAAAATACTAGCTGTTATGCTCTTATTCATTCTATCTAACTGTATTTTTGTACTTATTAACTATCCCCACTTCCCAATCACCTCTACTACCATCTGTCTATCTCCGTAAGTTTAATTGTTTTAATTTTTAGCTCTCACAAATGGGTGAGAACATGTGAAGTTTGTCTTTCTGTGCCTGGCTTATTTTAATAAATACTTAACATATTGTCCCCCAGTTCCGTGCATGTTGTTGCAAATGACAGGATCTCATTCTTTTTCATGGCTGAATAGAACTCTGCTGTGTATATGTACCACATTTTCATTATCCATTAGTCTATTGATGGGCTCTTCAGTTGCTTCCAAATCTTGACTATTGTGAATAGTGCTGCAGTAAACATGGGAATGCAGATATCTCTTTGATGTAATGATTTTCTTTATTTTGGGTGTATACCTAGCAGTAGGATTGCTAGATCATATGATAACTCTATTTTTAGTTTTTTGAGGTATTCCCATACTGTTCTCCACAGTGGCTGTACTAATTTACATTCCCACCAACAGTGTACACGAGTTCCCTTTTCTCCACATCCTTACCAGCATTAGTTCTTTCCTGCCTTTTGGATAAAAACCATTTTAACTGGGGTGAGATGATCTCTCATTGTAGTTTCGATTTGCATCTCTCTGATGATCAGTGATGTTGAGTACCTTTTCATATACCTGTTTGCCATTTGTATGTCATCTTTCGAGATATCTCTATTTAGATCTTTTGCCTATTCTAAATTCAAATTTTACATTTTTTCCTGTTGAGTTGTTTGAGCTCCTTATATGCTCTGGTTATTTATCTCTTGTCAGATTGATAGCTTGCAAATATTTTCTCCCATTCTGTGGATTCTCTCTTCATTTTGTTGATTGTTTCTTTTGCTGCACAGAAGCTTTTTAACTTGATATGATTCCATTTGTTCATTTTTGCATTGTTTGCTTCTGCCTCTAGGGTGTTACTCAAGAAGTCTTTGCCCAGACCAATTTCCTGGAGAGTTTCTCTAACGTTTTCTTGTAGTAGTTTCATAGTTTGAAGTCTTAGATTTAAGTCTTTAATCCATTTTGATTTGATTTCTGTGTATAGTGAGAGATAGAGGTCTAGTTTCATTCTTCTGCATATGGGTACCCAACTTTCCCAGAACATTTATTGAAGAGATCTTTTCCCAGTGTAAGCTTGTGTTAGCCCATTATCACACTGCTATAAAGAACTGCCCAAGACTGGGAAATTTATGAAGGAAAGGGGTTTAATTGACTCACAGTTCCACATGGCTGGGGAAGCCTCATGAAACTTACAAACATGGTGGAAGGGGAGGCAAACATGTCTTTCTTCACATGGCAGCATGAAAGAGATGTGCCACGCAAGGAAAAGCCCCTTATAAAACCATCAGATCTTGTGAGAACTCATTCAGTATCACAAGAATAGTATGAGGGTAATTGTCCCCATAATTCAATTACCTCCCACCGGGTCCTTCACATGACATGTGGGGATTATGGGAACTACAGTTCAAGATGAGATTTGGGTGGGGACACAGCCAAACCATATCAATGTTCCTGGCACTTTTGTTGAAAATGAGTTCGCTGTAGATGTATGAATTTATTTCTGAGTTCTCTATTCTGTTTCACTGGTCTATGTTTATGCCAGTACAGTTTTAGTTACTATAGCTTTTGTTACTATAGCTGTTTTGGTTACTATAGCTTTGTAATATAATTGAAATTAGGTAGTGTGATTCCTCAAGTGTTTTTCTTTTTGCTCAGGATGGCTTTGGCTACTGTAGGTTTTTTGTGGTTCAATATAAACTTCAGGATTATTTATTCTATTTCTGTAAAGAGTATTACTGGTATTTTCATAGAGATTGCATTGAATCTATAGACCACTTTGGGGAGTCTGGACATTTCAACAGTACTGATTCTCCCAATCCATGAACATGGAGTATCTTTCCATTTTTTTGTATTTTCAATTTCTTGCATCAGTGTTTTATAGTTTTTATTATAGAGATCTTTCACTTCTTTGGTTAAGTTTATTCCTAGGTATCTTCTTATATTTGTAGCTATTATAAATGGGATTACTTTCTTGATTTCTTTTTCAGATTGTGTGCTGTTGGCATATAGAAATGTTGATTTTGTATCCTGTAACTTTACTGAATTTGTTTATCAGTTCTAATAGTTTTTTTAGTGGCATCTTTAGCTTTTTCCAGATATTCAGATCATATCACCTATAAACAAGGATAATTTGACTTTTTCTTTCCCAATTTGTATGTTATTTCTTTCTCTTCTCTGATTCCACTATCTAGGACTTCCAGTGATCACATTCTTACCACCTAAGGTCATCATTGTTAAAGCTAGACTTTCTCTATGTCTATATACACACATTTTTAAACCAGAAGGACAGTATGAAATAATATTTTACATAGAGCATTCTAACCTACTTTTTAAAATCAATAATCTTTATCCTTCCATCTCAGTAGATTTTTGTCTCATCTAATACATACCACATTTCCATTTGTGACCCCAAGGAATGTTTCACAGCTGATGTGTCTAGGCAAGACTGATTTAGGATTACACACTATGTCTGGATGATATGTCCCTTAAGTTTTTTTTAATCCAGCAAAGTTCTTTTATTTATTCATTTATTTATTTATTTATTTATTTAGAGATGGAGTCTTGCTCTGTTGCCCAGGCTGGAGTGCAGTGGTGCAATCTCGGCTCAGTGCAACCTCCACCTCCCAGGTTAAAGCAGTTCTTCTGCCTCATCCTCCCAAGTAGCTGGGATTACAGATGCGGACCACCACGCCTGGCTAATTGTTTTGTATTTTTAGTAGAGACGGGGTTTCACCATGTTGGCCAGGCTGGTTTCAAACTCCTGACCTCAAGTGATCTGCCTGCCTCGGCCTCCCAAAATGCTGGGATTGCAGACGTAAGCTACCGTGCCCAGCTTAATCCAACAAAATTCTTTGTTGAAGAGACATGGACAGGTGTTCCTCAGAATGCCCTAGCTTCTGGATTTGTATATTACCTCCTTATGTCATTTATCCTGTTTCTTTATCCTCTATATTCTTGCAAGTTGAACTTTAGATAAAGGCCTGATGAGTTCAAGTTAAGCACTTTGCAATAGAATACATCATTAAGTGTGTTGCCACATCTTATTTAGGCATACCACAACATCTATTTAACCCATCAACAGTGATGCTAAAATTGCTGTCTTTGGGCGATGTGACTTCGATTTCCTACATTTTATAGTTAAGTCTTCCCTCCTTACAACAGACTATGGATATTTTAAAACCTCTCAAATTTGGATTTTATTACATTGGAAATCTACTAATTTGGAACTCAGCAACATCTGAGCTATAATTTACTTTGTTCAGCAAAACTCTTTCTTGTAGTAAAAATTAATGATGTAAACTAAAGGGGAATAACAATTTTTAAAATGTTTTTAAGCACTTCAGACTAATCAGTTTACATATATATCATTGACACTGTATTTAATGGAATCTTCTTTTGTTAACTACTACAGCTAAAACTTTTAATAATTCAACACTTTAATAGACAAATTTGTCTTTTCTGTATATTTAGAGGTGATCTGATGATTTTAAAAATATTTAATAATTTCCAATTTTTATCTATTTGAGAAACCTTTACCTATCAATATTAGTTTGAATTACTAAAGTGCATTCTCTCTTTCTCTGTCTGTCTCTCTCTCATTTTCTCTGTATCTCTCTGAGAAATTGCTGCCAATGTAGAGAATCTCTAATGATTTATAAATAATGGTTTTTGGAGGTCTACTGAAATTTATTTTTAGTAAATCTTACATACTTAATTGTGCCTTGTTAGGATCAATGAATGAACATTATGATGAGTTCCATCACTGAACATGACTCTTTCATAAACTTAGTAGGTAAAAATTAATTTCTTGATCAAGTCCAAGTTGAAAATATTAGATATCAGAACTCTAAAGTTTATTGATATTGATGGTAATTCAATGAAGAAAATGGCTCAATTGTTAACCAAGTATCTATTATTTTATTTCAGCTGAAAATATTTGAATGTAGTATACCAAACAAGGATTGGACACTTCTGGGTACTCCAGATATTGAATTATGTCTCGGGAGAAGGGAAGGAATTGTGATTGGGCAGGGGGAACTTGGAGAACTTCTGAAATACCAGTAACATTAAAAGGAACATAAGCTGGCCACAGTGGCTCACACCTGTAATCCCAGCACTTCGGGAGGCTAAGGCAGGCAAATCACCTGAGGTCAGAAGTTGGAGACCAGCCTGACCAACATGGTGAAACCCTCTCTCTACTAAAAATACAAAAACATTAGCCAGGCATGATGGTGGGTGCCTGTAATCCCAGCTACTCGGGAGGCTGAGGCAGGAGAATCACTTGAACCTGGGAGGTGGATGTTGTAGTGAGCCAAGATCGCGCCATTTACTCCAGCCTGGGCAACAAGAAGAAAAGTCAGTCTCAAAAAAAACCCAAAAGGAACATATATGTTTTGCACTTTTCTATAAGTATGTCATATTTTAATATTTAAAAAATAAAAAGGATGGAATTACTAAAATGATAAATATATGCCTTAAATATGTTTAATCTAAAGCTTACCAATATAGTTTTACCTGCCAATCTTTTAATATTATGATTTATCTTTTTGTTCTTTGTTTTTACTATGCATTATATACTTTTAATGATTTATCTGTTGTACAGAGTTCAGAGTAATCTTCCTTTACACAGATCACTTTAGTTGTGTATTATTTATAATTTCTAGTTTTGAGGGTTTTTTGGTGAAGAAAAAATATTCTGGACATTTACAATGTTTTCACAATCTTGCACAGTTGTTACACCTTTGCCTCATCTAATAGCAATTTTGTTTACTCCTGAGTCTTTCCAACAATTTTTTAGACTTATTTTATCAGTTTATTTAATAGTTAATTAAATTATAGTTATAATAAATATAAATGGCACAAATATTGCACAGTCTGTTCTTGGAGGCATACAGATGAATTGTTGGAGCAGAAATGTAGAGGAGTATTAGAGAGCACCTACTGGCTGTGTGTGTCCACGTTGCCATTGGCATTGGTCACTATGCTTTAGAACAAGGGTGGATAAACTTTTTCTGTAAGGGGACAGAGGGTAAATATTTTAGGCTTTGTGAGCCCATATGGTTTGTGTCACAACTATTCAACTCTAGTGCAAAAGTAGCTATAAATAATAAGTAAGCAAATGGGCGTGGTTGTATCGCAGTCAGACTTTATTTACCTTACCAAGCTCTGGGCTGGATTTGGCTCACAGGGTCTAGTTTGCCGATCCTGATTTATAAAATGAAGCAAGTGTTAGTTAACCTGGAGTATCACTTAAACAGAAGACTGTTGAGAGTGCTTCTCCTCTGTCTCTGAGGAAAGTCCTAGATAAATTTTAGTTTGTAAAATAACAATCTCCTAGTTTGGAATCAAGTGGGAGGTGGAACACAGTGTTAATTTCACAACAAATAAGGACTTTTATTATGTCATGCTAAAGAATAAATATGAATTGTAAGAATAAGTATATTGCAAATATTGGCCAAAGGAAGTTTAATTGGTTGGGAGAATAAAGGTATCATTGTAGAGGAAAATAGATTGTAGTTTTTGTAAATAACAGGTAAAATATCTGTGATAATTATTATCCCAATATTAAGTGCAAAAGAGCCTATAACTTATTATCCTGTAAGAATGAAAATATGTTACAAGCAGAAGAAAAATCATACAGGCAACAAATATTTGTAATTGAATGCTAAGAGTTCCAAAAGATTATGATTTGCTAAGAGAAAAGAATTAGAGTACAAGTCTTAATGCTAGGATTCTCTGATCTATAATCAGATTCAGCACGCTGAAAATATGGAATTCTTAAAGCAACTGGTTTTAGAATTGCATTGCTGATAATGTAACCTCTTCCAGTTCAGTTCCACACCTTCAGAATGTATTCAGAGAAACTCAGTCCTCAACAATAAAATTCTATTAGTGCTTTCTCCCAGAGCACCTGCCCAGTAGTAATAAAGTATTTGTCATCCTTGCAGTACAGTTTCATGGTCTCCAGTTTCTCCCTATAAACATTTGCAGGTTGGTTGAGAGTGTGAAAGATAAATGTTTGTTATTATT
Source organism: Papio anubis (assembly GCF_008728515.1). Lineage (NCBI taxonomy): Eukaryota > Metazoa > Chordata > Mammalia > Primates > Cercopithecidae > Papio > Papio anubis. The sequence continues at coordinate 58,457,799 of NC_044984.1, forward strand.
ATTATGGAATATTGCCAAGGAATAATCCCCTACTCCAGCCAGTTTTCTTCATAGAGATTATCTGTCACATGTGTTTTATTGGCCATTTATGCAGAATAAGATTGAAATTAGATTGCATCATATATTTCATGCCATCCTTTTTTATCTTTTCTGAATAATCAGCTACGTTAAAGCTTTTAGCCTTATCTTTTTTGTGTCTTGGGACATGTGTTTAATTAAAAAGCCAGCTTATTCACAGTTCAGAATTTTCTTAGTTTGACTTTTCCCCCATATAACAGTATTAAGATTTATCCATGAAAACCTGTCCCATTGTAGTACTGTATTCCCCATTAGACCTGAACTCCTATTAGGAAGATTATGGCGAGATCATGTTACATGGTTAGGATATTGTAGTGATCATGTTAACTGATTTAGGCATGGTTTATCCCTTTGTGATAGGGTATTTAAAAACTGAAAGGAGTTGGATGACTGAAGTAGTTGGCTCTTAAAGTTCTTTTCAGTGGAGGTTCCAGGGGCATTTGCTTAAAGGAAGCTGCACCGATCTGGTTTCCTCCTGCACTATGGGCTGTTCTTTCTCTTTTCTCATTCTCCAGTGCTCACTTATCCTTTTTGGCTGCACTTCTGAATATTGAGAGTCACCTGAGGCAGGATTTCTTGCTTCCATGGCTTAAGTACCATCTGACGGCTCCTAGATTTTTACCACCAACCTTGATCATCTTCCTGGGCTTCAGATTTGTACATCAACTCACTACTGAGCATCCCTAACCAGATGTCTAACAGGCATCTTGAACATGTAAAATACTCAAAACACAACTATTTATATCCATTTGCCCTACTGTCATCATCCTCCACACACATAACAACTTTCTTCTTAGTCATGTTTCACACCTCAGAAAATAATGCCACTTTCCGCTAAAAACCAGTTCTCTTGTTCCACACATATAAATTCATCAGCAAATCCTGTCATCTTTACCTCGTAAATGTCCCAAACCCTGCCGCTTCTCACTAGCTGTACTTGCAGTTTCCTAAATAAAGCCTCTTCATTCTTAGACTCCACTATTGCAGTAGCTTCCTAAGCTTCCACTCATATGTTCCAAAAATCCATTCTCTTCCCAAGCAGCCAGAATATTGAAAAACATCAATCACAGGAGTTTAAGACCAACCTGGCCAACATAGTGAAACCCCGTCTCTAATAAAAATAAAAAAATTAGCTGGGCATGGTACCGGGTGCCTGTAATCCCAGCTAGTTGGGAGGCTGAGGCAGGAGAATCACTTGAATCCAGGAGGTGGAGGTTGCAGTGAGCTGAGATCATGCCATTGCACTCCAGCCTGGACAACATAATGAGACCCCACCTAAAAAAAAAAAAAGAGAGAAACATAAATCAGATTTATCAATTCCTATTTCATATTCTCCAAAGACCTCCCATTGTCCTTAGAATAAAATCCAAACTATTCACCAAGACCCTGTATGAACTGACGCCCACCTACATTTAGTGTCGTATCTTGCAACTTTTCCCTTAGTCACCATACATCAGGTACATTGGCCTTCTGTGTTCAGAACCACCAAACTTTTTCTCACCTGGGGCCTTTGCGCTTTTTGTCTGGAACACTCTTCCAGAGCATTGCAGGACTGACTGCTTCTTTTCATTTATGTTGCATTTCAACTGCCCAATATAAAAGGACAACACCCTTTCCCCTAACACTCTCCCTAATCCTTTGACCCTTTACCTTATCCATAGCATTTACCATCTGGCCTGTATTTAATTGGGTTTGGTTTGCTCATTCTCTCTCCTTTCTCATTATTTGATTCAGGCTGGTTATAGAGATTTTAGCCTAGGAAAAATGAGTAGCAGCTCCTCTGAAGGAAATGATTGTCCATTGGTATATGGGTGGGAGATGTGTTAGGCAACAAGTGATTATTTGGCCTGCTCATTGACTCGGGCATATGCAACTCACTCCTTTTTGGTACTTTGTACCCATCCCTATCACACAGATGTGCCATTTTGATCTTTTCATTGCTCAAGAGAAAACTCAAAACAACTTTTTCTAAATGCTTGGTTACAGTTGTTAAAACAACAAGAAGAGTTAAATTGTCAGCTGGCTCTCTGTGGACCTTCAGGAACGCAGACATGAAAACTGGTGTGTAAAAGTTGCCTGTAGAAATTTAGACATCTGGTTCAGTCCTGCAAGATGCCTATCTCTCACAAAATGTGTTTGTGGTTTCTAGGGTGAAATTCTGTACAGTTAGGAAAATAGAGAAGGTCAAAGAGGTAGTTATGCAGAAGAAATCCACTTTCTTCATTTGACTACTGTGTAAAAGCTCTGAAATTTTCTATTTCTGGTCTGTTATAATTCACTGTGCTTAGGTTGCACTATTTTGCAAGAAGGCTCAAAAGAAGAAGTGGATAGAGTCTACACCCAATACCCATGGCTTTAGAATGACCACAGCCAGGCTTATTTCAACCCAGAGATAAGACCCAGGACATGAGATCACAGAAGGCTCTCAGACAGAGACCAGACTATAGAAATGAAGGTAGAATAATTCTGCAGAAGAGGTAGAACACTTCCTTCTTTTCCATTCTCATGACAACTGCTGAATTCTGCAGTCACATGGGAGCCTGGGGCTGCCCTCCAGTTACTCCAGGGCAACCCTGACAAACGACCTTGGCTGCTACTGTTCTTGAAACATGAATGTCAGACTTGTTTCCCATGCAGTTCCACTATGGTAACTCCCGTTTTAGGAGCAAACTTCTACCCCACTAGGGCTCATATCATGGAGTTATGCCAAAAAATAGAAAGTATTCTTCCTGAACAGCTGTGATTCAGTTATACCTAACATTACACATTATACTCACCATGTTATTTCAGCCAACTCTCAGCATTTGTCACAGTCCTCCATACAGATGGTCCTCAACTTACAGTGGTTCAACTTACAGTTTTTCAGCTTTACAATTGATTTATCTGGATGTGACTCCATTGCAAATAGAGGAGCATCTAGACTTACAATGGCTCAACTTGCAACTTTTCGACTTTACAATAAGTTTATTGGGGCATTAAGTGCATTTTTAATTTACAACATTTTCCACTTAACAACAGGTTTATTGGGATGTAACCCATTGTAAATTGAGGAGCGTCTGTATTTGGATTTCATCTTCATTTTGATACTATTTGCAACCCTTTTGCCTAAGAAAATTAGCCTACTGTGATGATTTAGACTAATGTCTACTGGAATCTGTCTTGACAGGTTTTCAGATATTTTAAAAATGTACATATGCCCTTCTGTTTCCAACAGCCTTTTCTTCCCCAATTTTAATCCATAATTTTATGTATCCGTTCAGAATTTTTCATCCATCAGAACAACATTGCTTTGTTTTCAAGAAATCTTGTATTGGTTTCTTATGTATTTTCATCACTAAATGCACTTGGGCTATAACTCAGCTCTTTGTGCAGAGGCTGGCTTTTCATATTGTCATTAATAATTCATGAGCTCTATAGAATTACTTTAAACCTTTTAAACCAAGTATGTTGAATCTTAACAGATCCCGTGTCATTTCAGCTTCTAGTTTAGAAAAAAAAAAAGACAAAAAAAGATTCAGTGACTAGCCTTGCTGTCTCAGGAGACCTTGAATAAGAATTTTCTTTTTTCTGTATTTTGTTTCTAGTTCAAGATGCCTGAAAATCCTACAGTGTAGAAATGCTGCCTATCAGAAGTAACAAAACTAGGCCAATTAAGCGATCTTACAGACTGACAAGCATCATAGGGGTCAGAGAAGGAAATTTCCTATCAAAACTGTTCACGGAAGCCTCCTAAGGGTAGCACTGAAAGCTCAGAAGACCTGGGGAGGCTCCTAGATCAGTTACTAAGCTGCATGCACGCTCCTCCCAGCCTAGGAGGAAACCAGGATGAAATTATCTCTCGCTGTGCCCAGACCTGCAGAATCCAACTGACTGCACTGGGTGTGGAAACATGCACTGATGCTTTTGTAGTCTTCACATTTATTTCCCCAAAGAAGCTACACTTAAAACTTTGAGGCATGAGCTAAGTCTTGGAATAATGAAAATTTAGTGTGTATTTTTCAGAGCTCCAAGTCAATCTGGTGGTTGGGATTAGATTGCTTTCTTTTCTTTTTTTTTTTCTGTCTTTTCCTTCTCTCTGTCTTTCTCTTTTAAGTTGTTAAGAGATTTGGGGGTTTTTCTGAGAGAGGGAGGCTTTTCTCCTGATTTCATTCCTCTAGATTTCAATTTTTTAAGTCCCGTTGGAATCAATACTCATAAAATAGAACAGCTTGTCTCATCTGTTTCATTATAATCCAGTAGAATCTATCTTCTTTCAGAATAGTGAGATGTTTTTAAACACTGGTACCTCTAAAAAAAAGAGGTCATTTCCTTTACAAATCTGTGTTTTCATTAACACAAATTTCTTGTCTTTCTTGAAAGATAGAATAATTTTTCAGGCCCTCTGATATGTATAAAACTGCTACACAGAACCATTATAGATTTTGAAAAGCAGGAGGAATACAAGAGGACTTTGTTCATCTGGGACTAGAATTTCTAAATTAACCAAAATGAATCATTCTCTATATTTGAGTACAGCTGATTCCACTGGAAATGTATTAATGATGAGACTGATTGCTGCATTTCACAATTGTATTTTAGTTGCATTTGTAATTATGGTGTCACAGCTACTTTCTGATTTTTTTAAATCAAGTCGTCTTTAATCAAGTCCTTTTTTCTGCTTGGGAAAATAGCACCCCCAAAAGACATGGTTGCAAGCCCATTTATTTGATGATGGGAAAATAGCACCCCCAAAAGACATGGTTGCAAGCCCATTTACTTGATGATTGTTTTAGGGCATTGCTTCTCAGACTTTTAATGTGCATATGAATCACCTGTGGATCCTTTTTAACCTTCAGATTCTGAAATAGGTCAGGGGTGGGACTCAGGATCCTTCTTTTCTTTTCTTTCTCTCTCTTTCCTTCTTTCTTTCTCTCTCTCTCTCTCTCTCTCTCCTTCCTTCCTTCCTTCCTTCCTTCTTTCCTTCCTCCCTCCCTCCCTCCCTGCCTCCCTTCCTTTTCTTTCTTTCTTTCTTTTTTGTTTCTTTCTTTCTTTTTTTTTTTTTGAGACAAGGTCCCACTCTGTTTCCCAGGCTACAGTGCAGTGGTACGATCTCAGCTTACTGCAGCCTCTACCTCCCAGGATCAAGTGATCCCCCAATCTCAACCTCCTGAGTAGCTAGAACCACAGCACCCACCCCCATACTCGGCTAATTTTTAAAATTTTTTGTAGAGACAGTGTCTGACTATGTTACCCAGGCTGGTCTTGAATCCCTGGGCTCAAGCAATCCTCCCACCTTGGCCCCTCGAAGTGCTGGGATTACAGGCGTGAGCCACCACGCCCAGCCAAGATCCAGCATTTCTAACAAGCCCCTGGTGCTGCCGTTGCTGCTGGTCCACAGACTAAATTTTAAATAGCAAGATTTTAGAATATCTTTACATAAAAATTTCAAATTTAATAATTCTGAAATAGGAGGGTAAAGATTAGAATTAAATAGGTTAGTTGTAAGAACCAACCTATTTAATTTAAATCCAAGGGTGGAATTAAATAGGTTCTAAAGACAGGTCAGTGAAGGCAGATCCGATGGTTCACATCCTGGTAGATATATCCTTTGTACAAAGGTTGCTTTCTTTGTGACCCCTCCACTATTTTAACAGCAAGCCAATGGACAGCTTATGTTCAAATTCCTTGTGGATGGAGGTAGTTTATTTACTATGCTCCAATCTTTATATGTCTAGAGCCTAGCATATTCCCTGGCACTTAATCCATGGCCAATTAGTGAGTTGAATTGAATCAAACTGAACTGATTGAACTTCACTGGAACAATATAGGGAAAGGACCTAGTTTTGTACCTTTAAAGTCACTTCTTTCCTCTTTAAGTGATTCATACTGCTTTTATGTACAAATTGAAAATCAGCCTGTCAGTAGTTGTCAGTAATTGATTACTAATTTCCAGTATTATGCTTTATTTCAAGTCATATTCTCTTAAAATGCAACATGAAAAAATACAAATGCAAATTAAAGATAATGAAGATTCAAGAATCTCAAAAGCAGTTATATTCCTAGGAATACTAAATGAAATTCTATCTCCAATAAGCAGACTTTGACAATCATTTATTATTTAAGAGTTTTATTCTGGGGATAAGAGGGAAGGCATTCCTAGACTATTTTGGCAGATTCTAACCTGTTCTTCTCACTTCTAAAAGAGTACAGTTTATTCTTGATCTTCAATAAAATATGCAAATTCAAAATATTGTAGTTAGTGTATTTGCAACCTACACAGATTTCAATAAATGATTGTATCAATCTCAGTATTGCACAAATGAAACTTGAATGCTATTTTTCATTCTTTTGCTGTTTGATTTTGCCTCTTTTATGTTTTAGCAGCATTATGGAGATATAATTCACATACTACGTAGTTCACCCATTATAAATCTATAGCTGTCTTTCAGTATACTGAGAGTTGTGTATCCATCACCACAATCAATTTTTGAATATTTTCATTATCCCACAAAGAAATCCTGCACCTCTCAGCCATCACCCCCAACTTCTTCCCTCTTCCTAGCCCTCATCAACCACAATCTACTTTTTATCTCTATAGATGTGTCTCTTCTGAACATTTCATGTCAATGAAATCATATGTAGTCTTTTGTGACTTACTTCTTTCACTTAGAATAATGTTTTCAAAGTTCATCCATGTTATGGCATATATCAGTTCTTCCTTTTTGTGGCTGAATAATATTTAATGATATGGCTATACCATATTTTATTTTAGTTTATGGACATTTAGATTGTTTCTACCTTTTAGCTATTACGAATAATACTGCTATAAACATTTGTATACACATTTTTAGGTGGATATGTTTTCATTTCTCTTGGATATATATCTAGGAGCAGATTTGCTGAATCATATGGTAACTCTGTGTTTAACTTTTGAGGAACTACCAGATTGTTTTCCAAAGTGGCTCTACCATTTTACATTCCCACTGGCAGTGTATGAGGGCTCCAATTTCTCCACATCCTCTCCAACACTTGCTATTGTCTGTCTTATTGATTACAGCCATCCTAGTGGGTGTGAAGTGGTATCTCATTGTGGTTTTGACTTGCATTTCCCTGATTATCATTAGTATTTCCCAGTGATATTGAGCATCTCCTCATGTGCTTATTAACCATTTGTATGTCATCTTTGAAGAAATGTCTATTCAGATTCATTGCCCATTTTAAAATTAGGCTTTGTCTTTTTATTATTGAGTTTTAAGAGTTCTTTATATATTCTAGATATAAGTACCTAATAAGATACATGATTTGCAAAAATTTCTTCCCATTCTATGAGTTCTCTTTTCACTCTCTTGATGGTGTCTATGTTTTTTTTCTTTTTTTCACATGGAGTCTCGCTCTGTAGCCCAAGCTGGAGTACAGTGGCACCATCTTGGCTCACTGCAACCTTCAACTCCTGGGTTCAGGCGATTCTTGTGGCTCAGCCTCCTGAGTAACTGGGACAATAGGCACGTGCCACCACACCCGGCTAATTTTTTGTATTTTAGTAGAGACGGGGGGG